>NC_141873.1:387592784-387895814 GCF_056163025.1 Triticum urartu | reverse complement strand
GATCCAGGTTTGGGTTTCTTCTCTTGAGTAGCAACTTGCTTGCTGTTCTTTTTGAAGTTCCCCTTCTTCTTCCCTTTGCCCTTTTTCTTGAAACTAGTGGTCTTGTTGACCATCAACACTTGATGCTCCTTCTTGATTTCTACCTCCGCAGCTTTCAGCATTGCGAAGAGCTCGGGAATAGTCTTATTCATCCCTTGCATATTATAGTTCATCACGAAGCTCTTGTAGCTTGGTGACAGTGATTGGAGAATTCTGTCAATGACGCAATCATCTGGAAGATTAACTCCCAATTGAATCAAGTGATTATTATACCCAGACATTTTGAGTATATGCTCACTGACAGAACTGTTCTCCTCCATCTTGCAGCTATAGAACTTATTGGAGACTTCATATCTCTCAATCCGGGCATTTGCTTGAAATATTAACTTCAACTCCTGGAACATCTCATATGCTCCATGACGTTCAAAACGTCGTTGAAGTCCCGATTCTAAGCCATAAAGCATGGCACACTGAACTATCGAGTAGTCATCAGCTTTGTTCTGCCAGACGTTCATAACATCTGGTGTTGCTCCAGCAGCAGGCCTGGCACCCAGCGGTGCTTCCAGAACGTAATTCTTCTGTGCAGCAATGAGGATAATCCTCAAGTTACGGACCCAGTTCGTGTAATTGCTACCATCATCTTTCAACTTTACTTTCTCAAGGAACGCGTTAAAATTCAACGGAACAACAGCACGGTCCATCTATCTACAATCAAACATAAACAAGCAAGATACTATCAGGTACTAAGTTTCATGATAAATTTAGGTTCAATTAATCATATTACTTAAAGAACTCCCACTTAGATAGAAATCCCTCTAATCCTCTAAGTGATTACGTGATCCAAATCAACTAAACAATGTCCGATCATCACGTGAGATGGAGTAGTTTCATTGGTGAACATCACTATGTTGATCATATCTACTATATGATTCACGCTCGACCTTTCGGTCTCCATGTTCCGAGGCCATATCTGTATATGCTTGGCTCATCAAGTATAACCTGAGTATTCCGCGTGTGCAACTGTTTTGCACCCGTTGTATTTGAACGTAGAGCCTATCACACCCGATCATCACGTGGTGTCTCGGCACGAAGAACTTTCGCAACGGTGCATACTCAGGGAGAACACTTCTTGATAATTAGTGAGAGATCATCTTATAATGCTACCGTCAATCAAAGCAAGATAAGATGCATAAAAGATAAACATCACATGCAATCAATATAAGTGATATGATATGGCCATCATCATCTTGTGCTTGTGATCTCCATCTTCGAAGCACCGTCGTGATCACCATCGTCACGGGCGCGACACCTTGATCTCCATCGTAGCATCGTTGTCATCTCGCCAATCTTATGCTTCCACGACTATCGCTACCGCTTAGTGATAAAGTAAAGCATTACAGCGCGATTACATTGCATACAATAAAGCGACAACCATATGGCTGCTGGCAGTTGCCGATAACTCGGTTACAAAACATGATCATCTCATACAATAAAATTTAGCATCATGTCTTGACCATATCACATCACAACATGCCCTGCAAAAACAAGTTATACGTCCTCTACTTTGTTGTTGCAAGTTTTACGTGGCTGCTACGGGCTTAAGCAAGAACCAATATTACCTACGCATCAAAACCACAATGATAGTTTGTCAAGTTGGTGCTGTTTTAACCTTCGCAAGGACCAGGCGTAGCCACACTCGGTTCAACTAAAGTTGGAGAAACTGTCATCCGCTAGCCACCTTTGTGCAAAGCACGTCGGGAGAACCGGTCTCGCGTAAGCGTACGCGTAATGTCGGTCCGGGCCGCTTCGTCCAACAATACCGCCGAACCAAAGTATGACATGCTGGTAAGCAGTATGACTTATATCGCCCACAACTCACTTGTGTTCTACTCGTGCATATAACATCAACACATAAAATCTAGGCTCTGATACCACTGTTGGGTAATGTAGTAATTTCAAAATTTTCCTACGCATACGCAAGATCATGGTGATGCATAGCAACGAGAGGGGAGAGTGTGATCTACGTACCCTTGTAGACCGACAGCGGAAGCGTTAGCACAACGCGGTTGATGTAGTCGTACGTCTTCACGGCCCGACCGATCAAGCACCGAAACTACGGCACCTCCGAGTTCTAGCACACGTTCAGCTCGATGACGATCCCCGGACTCCGATCCACCAAAGTGTCAGGGAAGAGTTCCGTCAGCACGATGGCGTGGTGACGATCTTGATGTACTACCGTCGCAGGGCTTCGCCTAAGCACAGCTACAATATTATCGAGGATTATGGTGGAAGGGGGCACCGCACACGGCTAAGAATATGATCATGTGGATCAACTTGTGTGTCTAGGGGTGCCCCTGCCCCCGTATATAAAGGAGCAGGGGGAGGTGCGGCCGGCCAGGAGGAGGGCGCGCCAGGAGGAGTCCTACTCCCACCGGGAGTAGGATTCCCCCCCTTTTCCTAGTTGGAATAGGATTCGGGAGGGGGAAAGAGGAGAGAGAGAAGGAAGGGGGGCGCCGCCCCCCTCTCCTTGTCCTATTCAGACTAGGGGGGAGGGGCGCGCGGCCCAGCCCTGGCCACCTCTCCTCTCTTCCACTAAAGCCCACTAAGGCCCATATACCTCTCGGGGGGTTCCGGTAACCTCCCGGTACTCCGGTAAAATCCCGATTTCACCCGGAACACTTCCGATATCCAAATATAGGCTTCCAATATATCAATCTTTATGTCTCGGCCATTTCGAGACTCCTCGTCATGTCCGTGATCACATCTGGGACTCCGAACAAACTTCGGTACATCAAAATGTATAAACTCATAATATAACTGTCATCAAAACCTTAAGCGTGCGGACCCTACGGGTTCGAGAACAATGTAGACATGACCGAGACACGTCTCCGGTCAATAACCAATAGCGGAACCTGGATGCTCATATTGGCTCCCACATATTCTACGAAGATCTTTATCGGTCAGACCGCATAACAACATACATTGTTCCCTTTGTCATCGGTATGTTACTTGCCCGAGATTCGATCGTCGGTATCTCAATACCTATTTCAATCTCGTTACCGGCAAGTCTCTTTACTCGTTTCGTAATACCTCATCTTGCAACTAACTCATTAGTTGTAATGCTTGCAAGGCTTATGTGACGTGCATTACCGAGAGGGCCCAGAGATACCTCTCCGACAATCAGAGTGACAAATCCTAATCTCGAAATACGCCAACCCAACATGTACCTTTGGAGACACCTGTAGAGCTCCTTTATAATCACCCAGTTACGTTGTAACGTTTGGTAGCACACAAAGTGTTCCTCCGGCAAACGGGAGTTGCATAATCTCATAGTCATAGGAACATGTATAAGTCATGAAGAAAGCAATAGCAACATATTAAACGATCGGGTGCTAAACTAATGGAATGGGTCATGTTAATCACATCATTCTCCTAATGATGTGATCCCATTAATCAAATGACAACACATGTCTATGGTTAGGAAACATAACCATCTTTGATTAACGAGCTAGTCAAGTAGAGGCATACTAGTGATGTTTGGTTTGTCTATGTATTCACACAAGTATTATGTTTTCGGATAATACAATTCTAGCATGAATAATAAATATTTATCATGATATGAGGAAATAAAATAATAACATTATTATTGCCTCTAGGGCATATTTCCTTCATTTCCTACCTTCATGTTGAGGCAGACTCTTCTACTACATATCTGATCGAGTGTCATTCTGCTGTCGTGTTCGTTTTTCTTACAAACTTTTTACCAAAAAAATATACAAAACATACATTTTTATCAAAAATATATTAGAGATGTGAGTTAAGCTCACGGTTTAACATAGAAGAGTAGACTCTTGTACTCTTTTGTACATAGATGTGAGCTGAGTTCATGGTCTTAACATGATAATTTATTCACCGCAACCTTGAAAACTTATGTACAAATATTATGGAAACCTTGATCAGGTAAAAAACAATTTTTGAAACACACCCTAGCAACTCGTGTGAAAATAGCACGATAATATAAGTACCGTATATATGATAACTTTGGTCCAGTGGGGGAGTGTTATTTGACGATAATTTATGTGTAAATAGCATGCAAACTCACGCATAACAAACTTGATCACTTATATACAAACACCGTGATAACTTTTATACAAACATCGTTATAGCGTGCTAGTGGTCCGGCCCAATAAAACGACTTGTTTTTGGCGAGATATATATCTCATAACTTGATGAAAAAATATTATGTTAACTTTGACCCAGAAAAAAGTTGCTTAAATATACTCCGGCATCTTCAGTGGTACGTAATACTCACGGTATTTTTGACCCGACAGAAAATAGTGATTAAATACACAACTTGATGACTTCAATATAAATAGCATGGAAATATGCGCATCATAGACCAGATAACTTAGGCACAGACAATGTGATAACTTTGACCTGTGATTTTTCTTTCTTAAAATCATATTTCAATTACTTATGTGTACTGCTTACCTGATAACTTAGGTCCAAACACCACGGTAATTTTTATCCGGGGAAAAATGTTGAAGACACATCTGAGATAACTTCTGTATAAATAGCATGGTAATATACGACCACAAACCTGATAACTTAGGTACAAACACCCTGATAACTTTAATATAAGAAAAAAAGGTTGTTTAAAATGCAACTCCGATAACTTTTGTGTGCCAACAACGCTGATAACTTATGTACAAACACCACAGTAACTTTTTACTTGGGCGAAAATATTTGTTGTGCGTGTGTTATCACGGTGTTTGTGCGTGAGTTATCAGGTTCGTGCGTATAAATTATCATGTTCTTTACAAAGAAATTACCGGGGTATGTTACAACAACTTTTTTTTCTCCGGGCGAAAAGTTACCGCAGTGTTTGTGAGTGAGTTACCAGGTTTGTGGCTTATATATTACCATGCTCTTTATAAAGAAATTATTGAGGTTTGTTACAACAACAAAAATTCATGTGGTATTTTTTTGCGGGGAATTTCAGAGAGCTTTATTCAACAAAGGCATTCGCCGAACAGTCAGCCAACAGGCTACTGATCAGGAAGCTAGGGGTCATCTCGAGCCAGCTCTCAGTCACATTAAGCGTACTAGCACGCTTAGCACAGAGATGTGCAGGACCGTTTGCCATTCTTATTACATGCTGAATTACAAAAGATGAAAAATTAAGGGAAAGCTCTCTAATTTCTGCTAAGATAGGTGCTACGATCGAGCGATCGTTGTAGCGATTGTTCCAGAGGTTAACTGCCTCTAGACAGTCCGTCTCCAGGGTCACCTCCGTGAAGGCCCTCAGACTAGCAAAGATCACACCCTCTTTCATGGCTTGGACCTCAGCGATTAGTGGATCCGAGACCCCCATGTACGGCTTACACCAAGCTCTCAAGAAGGCCGAACACGATCTGGCAACCCCTCCAATACCAGCTATGCCATCAGCGGAGTTGATCGAGGCGTCTGTATTGATCTTGATGGTATTTCCATCTGGTGGTCGCCAGCCATAACCTGGTAGTAAAACACTGTGCTACCTAGGAAGTTCTAGCAGCGCTAGGTCTTCTCTGGTTCGTCTCACTGAACTGGCAGGGTCGATCTTCACCTCATCATGTATTCACCTATTGTGTGACATCCAGATGGACCACATAACAGTGATGATTATAGCACGATCTTTCTCCGAGAACCGCTGCTCACACATGATATCTCTTGCCCAAGTATCTGGATGGAGTCGGGGGAGAGAAATTTCAAACAACAATCGAGCTTCCTCCCAGAACCGATGAGCATGAGAACAGTGGATGAGTGCATGCATGAGGTCTTCCTCCATTGCCAAGCAAATCTTGCACGTACTCACTTCCTTTATATTTCTCCGTTTAAGGGTGCATTCGTCAAGAATTAAGCCCATAATGACCCGCCACCAAAAAAACCTTACCTTGAGCACAACCTTGAGTTTCCAGAGAGAATTCCACATCTGTTCTTCTGTCGTTGATGGTCCCGTTACCCGCCCTTCCTCTAGAGCTACATGCTCTTTTTGATTCATGAGATCTCGGTAAGCCGATTTAACAGAGTATATTCCTGAGGTCTCATGCGCCCAGGCAAGAAAATCCTCGCCTCCACCTCGCTGAGTTGGAATGTTCGATATGGCTTCGGCATCAGGTGCAATGAAGGTGTCTCGCACAAGTTACCGGTTCCATGTCCAACTTGATGTATCAATCAAGTCACTTACTATCTGAACATGTGTATTAGCCGGTTTGAATATTGACGACATTATTACTGTAGTGTGTATCCATTTGTCCTCCCAAAACGAGATGGATGCTCCATCACCAACTCTTTTCACCAATCCCACATTGAATGCTTCACGGCCGGCTATGATCGCTCTCCATGTGGTTGAAGCAGACTTCGGAATAGTGGCATGCATGAAGTCTGTATCATGAAAATATCTGCTTTTTAGAAGTCTAGCACATGAGGAGTGAGGATCTGTCATTAATCTCCACCCGTGCTTCCCTAAGAGTGCCAAGTTGAACTGTCGTAAGTCACGGAATCCCATCTCGCCCTTAATTTTTGGTGTAGCTAACTTATCCCAAGCGATCCAGTGAAGAGATTTTTTATCCAGTGAGCTCCCCCACCAGAATTTGGCCATGCTTGAGGTTAAGTTTTTGCACACTTTCTTCGCCAGGAGGAAGCAACTCATACTAAAAGTCGGAATAACCTGAACAATCGACTTTAGAAGAGTTTCTCTGCCTGCGCATGCAAATAGTCTTTCTGACCATCCGCTCATGCGACCTCTGGCTCTTTCCCCAATGTGATCGAAGGTACCACTGGTGATGCGACCAACCGCTGTGGGGAGACCAAGGTAGCGTTTTGAAAATGCTTCAACATGCACATCCAGAAGCTGTTTCAAATGTTGCCTGAGTGTCTCAGGTGTGTTAGAAGACAAATAAATGGAGCTTTTACTTCTGTTCACACACTGACCTGAGGCCTCGCCATAGATTCGAAGAATATCATTCAATCTACTAGCACTATCTGTACTCGCACTAATGAAAATGAGACTATCATCGACGAAGAGAAGATGATTCACCCACGGGGCTCTGAAGTTAGCACGGATTCCTCGATCAACATTGCCATAAAACTTCAAGAGAGAAGAAAACCCACGGCACATAATAAGAATAGGTATGACGACACTGGATCACCTTGCCGAAAGCCTCTGGAAGGGGTGAAAATGGTAGTAACTCTCCATTAACACGAACAGAATAGCAAACTGAAGTTACACGCTTCATAATTAATCTGACAAAGGAAGCACCGAAGCCTAGCCTCAGCAACATAGCCTCCAGAAAATGCCATTCTACCCGATCGTACGCCTTCATCATGTCCAACTTAATTGCACAAGAGAAATTCTTTCCTTTCTTCCTTCTTTTCATCGTGTGAACACTTTCAAAAGCAACCAGTACGTTATCTGTGATCAAACGACCCGGAACAAAGGCACTTTATTCTTCACTGATTATATCATCATGCAAGGTCAAGCGATTTGTGAGAGCCTTGACAGCAAGTTTATAAAGCACCTGACACAGTGTAATAGGACGATATTAAGTGATATTTTCTAGATTACGTACCTTGGGGATTAGAGTTATCAGTGTCGTTCAATCCTGTTGGTAGCTCGCCACCATTCAGAAACTCAAGCACCGCCGGAATGACCTCACGTTGAAGTAACTCCCAATGGCGGTGAAAAAATCCTGCTGTAAATCCATCGACGCCCGGCCCTTTTGATGGCGCCATTTGAAATAAGGCCTTGTGGATCTCAGCCGCCTCAAACGGCATCTCCAGGAGCTGAAAAAATTTACCATAGTGTGTTGTGTGTGAGTTATCAGATTCATGGCGTATAAATTATCATGCTCTTTTTACAAATAAGTTATCGGGATGTATTACAACAACACTTTTTCTTCAAAGTTACCACAACGTTTGTGAGTGAGTTATCAGGTTCGTGGCGTATTATTACAACACTTTACCAAGGGTCAAAAGGTTACAGCAGTGCATGAGTTATCAGTGGTGCATGGATTACCATGTACAAAAGGAAAGAAAATTTGGTAAATGAAAAAGAAAGAACGAAAAATAGATTCTTTTTCTGGTCGCATATGTAGAAGTACAAATATTTATTGGCATTCTTTGTGATCACAACTTGATACCAGACCAGATGGATATGCCAATAAATATTTTCTGGTCTGATTTGTTGCTAAGATCCACTCGACTGGACGTTAACACAGTCCCTAAACATAAATTTACTTAAGAAGTTTAAAAACACGAATTTGAAAAAAATAACATAGTATTTTTTTCATCTCTTTTTTACTTCTATTTATTATGCAGATAATTCAAAAACATAAATTTACTTAAGAAGTTTAAAAACACGAATTTGAAAAAAGTTAACATAGTATTTATTTTTTGTTAGCGCAGCTTTAAGAAATGTTGGTAACTTTCATAAAAAATGTTCGTAACAATTAAAAATTGTTTCTGCATTTCAAAAAATGTATGCAATTTTTTTCTAAAATGTTTGCATAATGCATTTTTTTCGTACCACTAAAAAATGTAATGTATGTCACATTTTATGGAAAAATTCCCACATTTCAAAAATATGTCATGACATTAAAAAAAACGTATAATTTTCGAAAATTCTTATTTCTATTAAAAATGTACATGACATTTGAACGAAATGTTTGCATGGTATCACAAAATGCCCATGAAATTTTCGAAAATTTTATATAATGTAAAATAAAATATTTGCACAGTGTAAAGTAAATGTTTATTTGCATGAAAAATGTAAATGTGTATTTGGAAAAATGTTGCCATGTATTTGGAGAAGTGTTCAAAAATGTATTTTAAAAAATGTATAAAGTTATCAGGAAAAAAATTTACGTGTGATCTATAAATGTACATTCTATACTGGGAAAAATAGTTATGTGTTGGAAAAATAGAAAACTGATAAAAAGCCACATAGAAAAGCAAAAAAAACAAAGAGAATGAAGAGAATGAAGAAAATCAAGAAAGAAACAAAGAAAACCAAAGTACAACGAAGAAATAAAACCAAAGAAAACGAGAGTAAAGTGAAGGGAAAAACGAAGAAAATTAGTAAGAAAACAAATAAAGCCAAGTACAACGAAGAACTTCCAGTGAGCAATCCGCGCAAATGGGCCAACCCGTTAATGGTCCTGATGGTGCAATCGGGAGCTCCTAACGGGCGCCTTCAGCGCCGGTTACCAGTTATGGCGCCCACGTGCCCACGAACTGGGCTGACCCAGGTTGCCTCGTTCGCTCCCCTCCATCATGGTTGACCGGTCGACAGTTCGCCAGTTGAACGGTCAATCGTTGACTTTTGACAAAAATATATAGAAAAGAGTGAATTTAGAAGTGTTCACGAAATTTGAAAGAAAGTCCATGATCTTAAAGATGTTCATGAATTTAAAAAAAATGATTTTAAAAAAAGTTCATCTAAAATGAGAATTGATCAATTTTGGAAAACAAATAAGTACAACAACTTTGAAAAAAAGTCCATCAGATTCTGAAACAAAGTTTATCGATTTTGAAAAAAGTTCATCAAATTTGAAAAAAATGATTTTGGGAAAAAGTTCATCTGAAATGAGAATTGATCAATTTTGGAAAACAAATAAGTACAACAACTTTGAAAAAAAGTCCATCGGATTCTGAAACAAAGTTTATTGATTTTGAAAAAAGTTCATCAAATTTGAAAAAAAAATCAATCTCGCGAAAAAGTTCATCGATTTTGCAAAAAAATCATCAAATTTCAGAAAATATTCATGAATTTGAAAAAAGTTCATGCGTTTAGGAAAAGGAAATAAGAAAAGAAAATAAAAAGGAACAAGAAAAAAAAGGCCCAAAAAGTAGCGAACCCGTGAAAAATGTTTTTTATGCGAGAATAGTGAAAACTGTTTTGGGAAGCTTCCCAAAACTGGGGGCTCTCGTGACCTCGAGGAATAAAAGAAAGGATATAGGCACAAGTGCTTCGTTGTCCTGGTGGCCAGTGCGCTGCTTTGCCAACCGAGAGATCCTGAGTTTGAACCATCGATTGCACACACCCTTGTTATTGCAGTTTTGACCAAAAAGAAAAAGAAACAGGCCGGCCGTTTGCGCAAAGTGATGAAACGGGGGTCGTTTAAGATTTGCAGGTGCAATCAGCCCACGAAAGCGTCGATCTGCTGGCACGGTAGGTTGGGCCTCGAGCCTCTTCTAGTGATACGAATTTTATACAACACCAAAAAAACTGTACATGCTTTATGGAGTAATTTTATGGTAAGGATATGGCTTGTCCTTTGCAGACACCGTAGTACAGTAGCTTTGAGAGAAACTAGAGGAGTTTTTGTTGAAAATATTAACATTTTTCCGATTAGACTTATCCACGAGTAAACAGTAAGCATGGCATAAAAGGTATCCATCTTATAGCGATACCTAAGCATACTAGCACGTACAGAACATAGAATCGAACCATCTATGAGCAGTACATATACGGCTAGCATAAGTATGAGTAAACGAGGGATGAACAGATCATACCCTCCGGTTGGCCAGGCCAACGCGGCGGCGGCAGCAGCAGCCTCGGCGTCGTCCGTGGCCTTCTTCTTGGAGGCGGCGGCGGCGGCCATGGTGTCGATGCAGGGGAAGTAGTGGAAGCAGAGGCGGACGAAGTTGGGGACGGATCGGGAGCAGTCGCGTCGAGACGCTCCCCAAAAACCTTATTGCCGTTCTCCCGGGCAGGATCTCGAACGATAGGGTTTCGGAGGCACCTGCTCTCCCGACCAACCGTGTACGCGGTCGTCGGGATGGGATCGCCGGAAGCAGCACAGAGAGAGGAACAATAGCTGACGGCTAGGGTTGTACGAGAGGGAGTGAGTGAACTGAGTTAGGTTACTTCACTGGCCAGAGCCTTCTTATATAGTCTGCTAAGAAGAAAGTCGTGGGCCTTGCCGAGGCCCACGACACGAATCCCGGCAACGCAAGTCAGCCCACTGTCCAACGTGTTGGACAGTGGCCCACCTGTTAGCGATTCATTAATTAATCCCTAATTAATTAATTTATTCCTGAGCGGCAAAAATAAGCTTCGGCTCGGCTCATTCCCGCAACCCGCGGCGCGCGCGCGTCGTGGTGAGGCGAGGCGAGGCGAGGCGCGGCGGGCGGAGGAGGAAGAGGAGCGCGCGTGTGCCACTCCTCTTCTCAAGCTCCCAATGGCAAGTAGTAGAGCAGCCCTTATAACTCTTCTCAACTAGCAAGGTGGGACTAAACTTCCCACCACCTGCCATCTCATACATGGGCCTCAAGATTAATCAGGGATTAGTGTCTTATATGGGCCTAAGCCCATCCATAATCCAACAATCTTCCACCAGATCTCGAGGCACATAAGTTTGTCAATTGTTCCAAACAATGTTTGATATACCAGAATTTTCAGTGGAGACTGTTAAATTGAACTTTCACCTAGAGCAACAGGATTAGACTTCTTCACAACTGAACAATGGACCATGCCTTGAATTGTCAGTTTGACGTGCAGAAGTTTCGCCTATTGTCAGTTGATACATGGCTGCCGAAGGCTAAACCTCACGGGTGGAGCTTATTAGTCATACTTCGTACCTTCTCATGAGCTTAATAGAGATTACCCAATCTCATAGACTGTGACCAGCAGTCGGGCTCACATGTACCGACCCGACCCGAATGGATCAAGTCTCTGTGGTTATGTGTCATCCCTGGATCAGTATGCTGACACACACAGTACTTGAAGGATTTATAACAGAGGTAAATCACATGTATATAGCAACGTAAATACTATTACCTTAATCCATATAGCGGAAGCAACAAGGTTGTGGATTCCCATCAACACCAACGGCAAAGTTGAGTGTAGAAATCGTAACCCTAACGTATCACTTACTCGTCGTAAGAAACCTGCAACATAAGACGTTGCAGCCCGAAACGGGTCAGTACATTGAATGTACTGGCAAATTCACACCATAGAGAATGATAAACAATGGCTACCACTACATGCATATTTGGCTGGTGGAAAAGCTCTATGGTTATAAGGTTTTTGCGTAAAGCCAATTTTTCCCTACTGCAAAGGAATAAGTTTATTTAACTATCATGGTGGTTGTGAAACATTGAGAATGGTTGACAGCATTCTCAATCCCAATTAAAAATAATTAAAACCCAACAACATTAATTAGAAGTAACATGTTAAGATTCACAATGATATTCAAGTACTAGATACTCAAGTTGTTCATAACCGGGGACACGGCTAATCATGATTAGTTTGTACACTCTGCAGAGGTTTGCGCACTTTTCCCCACAAGACTCGATCGCCTCCGTTTGGTTTCTCGCACTACAGGGTGTTTGAGAAGACGGATGACCGAGACATAGTCTTTCAGAAGCACTAGCACCTTACTTGTGGGGTAGACCGGTACACCTACATCCCCTACATCTGCTAGTCCACCCCGTAAGAGTTCGCACGACTTAGTCAACTATACCAGAGCCCATAATGGCTTGTGGCTGCACACGTAAGTATTTAGCATGAAAGATCTTATGATCCCTTTGAGTCTGGGTGGCGGTCCAAAAAAAACAGGCAAGTCCTGATAGACATCAGGTGCCTCAATCCACCCAGATGTGTGTTTAAGTTGCCACCTTAGATAAACCATTAAAATTATCAATCTCACATCTGTCATGGATATCACTCACCCAATCCACGTCTACTAACATAGCATGGCAATATAAGCAAACGTAGAGTAACTCCCAAAGGTTTCATAATAATACGGGTAATAGGTACGACCTCATCTACTTCCCATCCCACAATTTAATTAGATCCTAATCATGCAATGTGTGAGGATTGATCTAATGCAATAAAACATGGGTTGTAGAAAAGGTATGATCAAAGTGTTACTTGCCTGCAATGTTGATGAAGATGATGCGCACTCAAAACTCGTGATAGATCTACTCGTCACACTCCGGTCAATCTATCGTAAGCAAACAATAGTAACCACACAATAAGTACTCATCTAATGCACAAGCAAAACTCGAACGAAAGAACGAACCAGATAGTTCAACTTAAGAACTCCGGTTACAAAGAAAGAACGAACCGAACAAAGAAACGAAAAACAAACGGCAGAAGAAAACAACCCGGTTCTAGCAAGTTGAAACTAGGTCAAAATTTTACAGTAGCAAAAACTTGTTCAAGTTGGTTAGACGGAACGGCGGTTTCGAGACGAAACTCCAGGCGCTTGAATCACCTGATTCCGATAAACGGGCGAGAAGATAAACTAGAACGAAGATCGGATCTGAGATCGCGATCGCGGAATAAATCCGACGAGAAAGAAAACGAAGAACGGTTAAACGAACGGACGTTCGTTAACCTATAAGAATTGGTGATCACGTTCGTTGAAACGAACGGTCCGAAAGAAGAACGAAAACCGATCTAGGGTTTTCCGAAAAAGAGATCGAAACAAAAAAACCGATCTAGAACACCGGAACGGTTTGGCGAAGAAACGAATCGGTAGAGAAGAAAAGAATCGGAACGGTTTATAAGAAAAACCGAACCGAGGGAAAGAAGAGACGCGGCGCGGTACCTCCGGCGAACGGCGGTGACGCAGGGCGCGGGCGGCGGCGGGTGAGGGGCGCGGGGTGAGGCGCGGCTTGGTGAGGAGAGAGGGGCTTGGGATTTTGTGTGGAGAAAGGGGGGGTGCTTGGGTATTTATATTAGGGAGGGGTGAGGAAACTTGGGGTAAGGGACAAGAAATAAGAATAAGAGTAGGAAAGATCTAGAAAAAGAAACGGAATAAACGGAAATAGGACAAAAGTCCTACTAGGACTTCCAAAAGACAAAGGCGGCGGCTCCTCGAGCCTGGGCACGCGCGCGGCGCGGCGATGGCCTTGGCCTTGGCTGGCCGGCCGGCGTTTTTTTTCTTTTTTAAACGGTTCCGTGCTCAGAAAAACACAGAAAAACAAAATCTACCGGACTCCAAAACTAATAAAGTAAATTTTCTCCGATTCCTAAAAATGAGCCGAACAAAATGAACTTTTCTCCGGGCCTAAAATAAAATTTTCAAAAACGCGCATTTTTCCCTATTCAAAGAAATACAAACAAACACCGGAAAACAAAATTTGATCTATTTATTAAATTTTCATTTTTCCTATATTTTGGGAAAGTCATATTATTCCCTCTCTTATATTTTTTTAATAACGGAAAAATTATTGAAGAGGAAATAAATAAATCAAATGATCCTCTTTTCAAATTCGAGAAAACTCTCAAATATGAAAATGACGAAATCTCCAACTCTCTCTGAAGGTCCTTGAGTTGCGTGAAATTTCTAGGATCGACCAAAATGCAAGAAAATAGGATATGCATGATGATCTAATGTATTCCAATTTGAAAAATAAATTCAAAAGAATTTTGAATTTAATTCTTTGAAACTCCCAACTCATATTTCATAATTTGAAGAAGTCATTTTATCTTCTCTCGTGAAAATCATTGAGTTGCTTAAAGTTTCTGAATTGGAAATATTTTCAAATGAAATTCGAATATTTTCAATACCCCTTATCATTTAAATAAATGGAAGAAGTCATGTCATCTTCTCTCCAGGGTTTTGTGTTGAAAAGAATTTGAATTCACGAAGATCAGAAAACCAATATGAAAGTTTGGGAAAGTCCTTTTATTCCCTCTCATTTAACTTTCAAAAAGAATTCGAATTTCACTCAATTCACGCAATCAATCAAACAATCAATCAATCTATCTATGTGTTTATAACATTCCAAAATTTAGAATTTTGGGATGTTACATCACATAGGTGTGTTCCTCCAAAGAATGCTCTGTAGGTTAGCATCTTGCTTACACAAGCTTTGAAACACATTAAGACAAAAGTCAGCCTGCCTTACAGAATTGAGAGTATTGTGCATCTCCAATGGAGTGGGTTAATTAAGGATACTCTCCTCAGTTGACCGCTGGATTGTTTTCCCAGGTCCTAATTCACGGGATCTCCGATCACATAGGTTGGGTTACCCCCATGGAAACTTACGTGGGTCTCATACCCATCTCCCTCGATGCATTTTCTATCACAATCCGTGATAGCCCTTCCGTAAAAGGGTCTGCCAGATTCTTAGCCGTCTGGATGTAATCCAATGCTATTACTCCGGAGTTTCTTGATTTTCTGATAGATTTCAATCTTCTTCTTATGTGCTTTGTGGATTTCATGTTGTCCTTTGAACTCTAGCCTTGGCAATCACTGTTTGATTGTCACAGTTCATAAGGACAGCCGGCACTGGTTTATCAACCACCGGCAAATCCATCAAAAGCTCTCGAAGCTATTCTGCTTCGACGCATGATGTGTCTAATGCTGTGAGTTCTGCTTCCATAGTCGATCTGGTTAAGATCGTCTGCTTGCAAGACTTCTAGGAAACAACACCACCACCAAGTGTGAAGACATGTCCACTTGTGGCTTTCATCTCATCAGCATCAGATATCCAATTCGAATCACTATACCCCTCAAGTACTGTCGGGTACCCAGAATAGTGAATTCCATAGTTCACAATACCTTGGAAATAACGCATCACTCGCTCAACAGCATGCCAATGCACATCTCCCGGATTGGAAACAAACCGGCTCAGTTTGCACACAGCAAATGAGATGTCAGGACGAGTAGCACATACTAGGTACATCAGTGAACCAACCACTTGAGAATATCTCAATTGATCTACAGCCGTGCGTTCGAACTTTCGAATCCGTACGCTAGGATCATATGGTGTTGCAGAAGGTTTGCAGTCCAAATATCCAAAACGGCTCAAAATTTTCTCAACATAGTGGGATTGCAAAAGTGTAATTCCACCCTCATAATTTCTCAGTAGCTTGATGTTCAGGATAACATCAACCACACCTAGGTCCTTCATCTTAAAGTTGTGAGATAGAAATGACTTGACCTCCTCAATGACCTTGAGGTGGGTCCCAAATATCAGTATGTCATCGACATACAAACACGGTATAACTCCTTCGCCCCCACCATAGCGATAGTATACACATTTGTCAGCTTCGTTCACAACAAAGCCAGCAGATGTCAGAGTAGTGTTGAACTTCTCATGCCATTGCTTAGGCGCTTGTTTCAGGCCATACAAAGATTTCACTAGCTTACACACCTTTCCTTCCTGACCATTTACTACAAAGCCATCCGGCTGTTGCATGTAAATTTCCTCGTCTAGCTCTCCGTTAAGAAAAGTCGTCTTAACGTCCATCTGATGAACGAGAAGACCATGCGAGGCAGCCAAAGCGAGTAACACTCGAATGGTTGTCAGTCTGGCCACAGGTGAATAAGTGTCAAAGAAATCCTCTTCTTCTTTCTGGGTATAACCCTTGGCCACAAGCCTAGCCTTGCACTTCTCAACAGTACCATCAGGCCTAAGCTTCCTTTTGAACACCCATTTACATCCTAATGGTCGACAACCATAAGGACGATCAGTGATCTCCCATGTCCTGTTAGCCAAGATGGAATCCATCTCACTACGGACCACATTCTTCCAGTAGTCAGCATCCGGAGATTCATAAGCTTCTGAAATGGAGCTAGGAGTATCATCATCCACGAGGTACACGAGGAAATCATCACCAAAGGACTTTGCAGTCCTCTGTCTATTGCTCCTAACATGAGCTTCCTTGTCATCCTCCGTGGAACTCTTATCACTTTTATGTTCATAATATTCCATCGGAATAGCAGGTTCAGGAGTCTCATCAGATTCCAGACTAGAATTGCTTTGCATATCTCTCATGGGGAAAATATCCTCAAAGAATGTAGCATCCCTAGACTCTATGATTGTACCGACCTTCTGGTCAGGTACCTCAGATTTCACCACTAGAAATCTATAGCCAACGCTATGCTTGGCATAGCCAAGAAAAACACAGTCCACGGTCTTTGGTCCCAACTTGCGCTTTTTGATTATCGGCACATTGACTTTCGCCAAACAACCCCAAGTGCGCAAGTAAGAGAGCGTAGTTCTTTTCTTTTCCCATTGCTCATAGGGAGTAGTCTCATTATCCTTTGTGGGAACTTTATTCAGGACATGACAAGATGTCAATACAGCCTCCCCCCACCATGCCTTGGATAAACCCGATGTATCTAACATGGCGTTAACCAAATCAGTTAGAGTATGGTTTTTCCATTCGGCAACCCCATTTGACTGGGGTGAGTAGGGAGGCGTCCTCTCATGAATAATACCATGTTCCGCATAGAATAAATCAAACTCATTAGAAAAGTACTCTCCACTACGATCAGACCGGACTCGTTTTATTTTCTTCTCAAGTTGGTTCTCAACTTCAGCCTTATAGACTTTAAAGTAGTGTAGAGCCTCATCCTTAGTATTTAACAAATACACATAGCAAAACCTAGTGGAATCATCAATCAAAGTCATGAAGTATTTCTTTCCACCTTTAGTCAACACACCATTCATCTCACAGAGATCTGAATGTATGAGCTCTAGAGGTGCCAGGTGTCTCTCCTTTGCAGGCTTGTGAGGCTTACGAGGTTGCTTAGCTTGCACACACGCATGGCACTTAGAGCCTTCGGCTAAAGTGAAAGTCGGGATTAAATCCATCTTAGCTAGCCGCGTCATACAACCAAAATTTATGTGACAAAGACGTGAATGCCAAACCTCAGATTCGTTCACATTAGAATGAATTTGGTTCACAACTTTATTACAGAAATCCTCCAGGGAAAGGCGGAACAAACCACCCCAATCATATCCTTTTCCAACAAATAGTCCATACCGAGACACGACTACTTTGTTAGACTCAAATAGTAACTTAAACCCTTCTTTACATAGAAGAGAGCCACTAACGAGATTCTTCTTTATGGCGGGGACATGCTGCACGTTCTTCAGTTGCACGATCTTTCCCGAAGTAAACTTCAGATACACCGTGCCAACACCATGAACAGAAGCTGCGAGCCATTCCCCATCAGGACGGAACAATCTCGTGCGACCTGGTAGGAAGAAAACAAAGACACGTCAGCACACACATGAATATTGGCCCCAGTGTCAATCCACCAATCGGTGGACTGACTGACTGAAAGCATGGTAAACAGATTACCATACCCAGATGCCGCTGAAGGAAATATGCCCTAGAGGCAATAATAAATTTATTATTTATTTCCTTATATCATGATAAATGTTTATTATTCATGCTATAATTGTATTAACCGGAAACATAATACATGTGTGAATACATAGACAAACAGAGTGTCACTAGTATGCCTCTACTTGACTAGCTCGTTGATCAAAGATGGTTATGTTTCCTAACCATAGACATGAGTTGTCATTTGATTAACGGGATCACATCATTAGGAGAATGATGTGATTGACATGACCCATTCCATTAGCTTAGCACCCGATCGTTTAGTATGTTGCTATTGCTTTCTTCATGACTTATACATGTTCCTGTGACTATGAGATTATGCAACTCCTGTTTGGCGGAGGAACACTTTGTGTGCTACCAAACATCACAACGTAACTGGGTGATTATAGAGGTGCTCCACAGGTGTCTCCAAAGGTACATGTTGGGTTGGCGTATTTCGAGATTAGGATTTGTCACTCCGATTGTCGGAGAGGTATCTCTGGGCCCTCTCGCTAATGCACATCACTTAATCCTTGCAAGCAATGCAACTAATGAGTTAGTTGTGAGATGATGTATTACGGAACGAGTAAAGAGACTTTTCGATAACGAGATTGAACTAGGTATTGAGATACCGACGATTGAATCTCTGGCAAGTAACATACCGATGAGAAAGGGAACAACGTATGTTGTTATGCGGTCTAACCGATAAAGATCTTCGTAGAATATGTAGGAGCCAATATGAGCATCCAGGTTCCGCTATTGGTTATTGACCGGAGACGTGTCTCGGTCATGTCTACATTTTTCTCGAACCCGTAGGGTGCGCACGCTTAACGTTACGATGACAGTTTCATTATGAGTTCATATATTTTGATGTACCGAAGGTTGTTCGAAGTCCCGGATATGATCACGGACATGACGAGGAGTCTCGAAATGGTAGAGACATAAAGATCGATATATTGGACGGCTATATTCGGACACCGGAAGTGTTTCGGGTGATTTCGGAGAAAATCGGAGTGCCGGAAGGGTTACCGGAACCCTCCGGGGAAGTATTGGGCCTTAGTGGGCCTGAGGGAAGAGAGAGGGCAGCAGCCCAGGAGGTGGCGCGCCCCCTCCCATGAGGAGTCCGAATTGGACTAGGGGAGGGGGGCTCGGCCCCTCTTTCCCTCTCCCTCTCCCTCTCTTTCCTTCCCCCTTCTCTCTTCCTAGTTGGACTAGGAAAGGGGAGTCCTACTCCTACTAGGAGGAGGACTCCCCCCTCCTTGGCGCGCCCCAAGGGCCGGCCGGCCTCCCCCCTTGCTCCTTTATATACAAGGGCAGGGGGGCACCTCTAGACACACAAGTTGATCTTCATGATCATTCTCTTAGCCGTGTGCGGTGCCCCCCTCCACCATAATCCTCGATAATATTGTAGCGGTGCTTAGGCGAAGCCCTGCGACGGTAGAACATCAAGATCATCACCACGCCGTCGTGCTGACGGAACTCTTCCCCGACACTTTGCTGGACCGGAGTCCGGGGATCGTCATCGAGCTGAACGTGTGCTAGAACTCGGAGGTGCCGTAGTTTCGGTGCTTGATCGGTCGGGCCGTGAAGACGTACGACTACATCAACCGCGTTCCGGTCTACGAGGGTACGTAGACAACACTCTCCCCTCTCGTTGCTGTGCATCACCATGGTCTTACGTGTGCGTAGGAATTTTTTTGAAATTACTACGTTCCCCAACAGTGGCATCCGAGCCTAGGTTTTATGTGTTGATGTTATATGCACGAGTAGAACACAAGTGAGTTGTGGGCGATATAAGTCATACTGCTTACCAGCATGTCATACTTTGGTTCGGCGGTATTGTTGGATGAAGCGGCCCGGACCGACATTACGCGTACGCTTACGCGAGACTGGTTCTACCGACGTGCTTTGCACACAGGTGGCTGGCGGGTGTCAGTTTCTCCAACTTTAGTTGAACCGAGTGTGGCTACGCCCGGTCCTTGAGAAGGTTAAAACAACACCAACTTGACAAACTATCGTTGTGGTTTTGATGCGTAGGTAAAAACGGTTCTTGCTAAGCCCGTAGCAGCCACGTAAAACTTGCAACAACAAAGTAGAGGACGTCTAACTTGTTTTTGCAGGGCATGTTGCGATGTGATATGGTCAAGACGTGATGAGATATAAGTTGTTGTATAAGATGATCATGTTTTGTTGAAGTTATTGACAACTGGCAGAAGCCTTATGGTTGTCTCTTTATTGCATAAGATGCAAGCGCCAAATAATTGCTTTACTTTGTCGCTATGCGATAGCAATAGTTGCAAGAGCAATAGTTGGCGAGACAACCATGTGACGACACATTGACATAGATCAAGATGATGGAGATCATGGTGTCATGCCGGTGACGATGGAGATCATGACAATACTTTGGAGATGGAGATCAAAGGCACAAGATGATCATGGCCATATCATGTCACATATTATGATTGCATTTGATGTTTATCTTTTATGCATCTTATTTTGCTTAGTTCGACGGTAGCTTTATAAGATGATCCCTTACTAAAAATTTCAAGGTATAAGTGTTCTCCCTGAGTATGCACCGTTGCCAAAGTTCGTCATGCCCAGAAACCACGTGATGATTGGGTGTGATAAGCTCTACGTCCATCTACAACGGGTGCAAGCCAGTTTTGCACACGCAGAATACTCAGGTTAAACTTGACGAGCCTAGCATATGCAGATATGGCCTCGGAACACTGGAGACCGAAAGGTCGAGCGTGAATCATATAGTAGATATGATCAACATAATGATGTTCACCATTGAAAACTACTCCATTTCACGTGATGATCGGTTATGGTTTAGTTGATTTGGATCACGTGATCACTTAGATGATTAGAGGGATGTCTATCTAAGTGGGAGTTCTTAAGTAATATGATTAATTAAACTTTAATTTATCATGAACTTAGTCCTGGTAGTATTAGCATATCTATGTTGTAGATCAATAGCTCGCGATGTTGCTCCCCGTTTAATTTTTATATGTTCCTAGAGAAAACTAAGTTGAAAAATGTTAGTAGCAATGATGCGGATTGGATCCGTGATCTGAGGATTATCCTCATTGCTGCACAGAAGGATTATGTCCTTGATGCACCGCTAGGTGACTGACCTATTGCAGGAGCAGATGCAGACGTTATGAACGTTTGGCTAGCTCAATATGATGACTACTTGATAGTTTAGTGCACCATGCTTAAACGGCTTAGAATCGGGACTTCAAAGACGTTTTGAACGTCATGGACCATATGAGATGTTCCAGGAGTTGAAGTTAATATTTCAAGCAAATACCCGAGTTGAGAGATATGAAGTCTCCAACAAGTTCTATAGCTAAAAGATGGAGGAGAATAGCTCAAGCAGTGAGCATGTGCTCAGATTGTCTGGGTACTACAATCGCTTGAATCAAGTGGGAGTTAATCTTCCAGATAAAATAGTGATTGACAGAATTCTCTAGTCACCATCACCAAGTTAGTAGAACTTCGTGATGAACTATGATATGCAAGGGATAACGGAAACGATTCCCAAGCTCTTCGTAATGCTAAAATCGATGAAGGTAGAAATCAAGAAAAATATCAAGTGTTGATGGTAGTCAAGACCACTAGTTTCAAGAAAAGGGCAAAGGGAAGAAGGGGAACTTCAAGAAGAACGGCAAGCAAGTTGCTTCTCAAGTGAAGAAGCCCAAGTCTGGTCCTAAGCCTGAGACTAAGTGCTTCTACTGCAAAGGGACTGGTCACTGGAAGCGGAACTACCCTAAGTATTTGGCGGATAAGAAGGATGGCAAAGTGAACAAAGGTATATTTGATATACAGATTATTGATGTGTATTTTACTAGTGTTCGTAGCAACCCCTCGGTATTTGATACTGGTTCAGTTGCTAAGAGTAGTAACTCGAAACGGGAGTTGCAGAATGAACATAGACTAGTTAAGGGTGAAGTGATGATGTGTGTTTGAAGTGGTTCCAAGATTGATATGATCATCATCGCACACTCCCTATACTTTTGGGATTAGTGTTGAACCTAAATAAGTGTTATTTGGTGTTTGCGTTGAGCATGAATATGATTTGATCATGTTTATTGCAATACGGTTATTCATTTAAGTAAGAGAATAAATTGTTGTTGTGTTTACATGAATAAAACCTTATATGGTTACACACCCAATGAAAATGGTTCGTTGGATCTCGATCGTAGTGATACACATATTCATAATATTGAAACCAAAAGATGCAAAGTTAATAATGATAGTGCAACTTATTTGTGGCACTGCCGTTTAGGTCATATTGGTGTAAAGCACATGAAGAAAATCCATGCTGATGGGCTTTTGGAATCACATGATTATGAATCAGTTGATGCTTGCGAACCATGCCTCATGGGCAGGATGACTAAGACTCCGTTCTCTGGAACAATGGAGCGAGCAACAGATTTGTTGGAAATCATACATACTGATGTATGCGGTCCGATGAATATTGAGGCTCGCGGCAGGTATCATTATTTTCTAATCTTCACAGATGATTTGAGTAGATATGGGTATATCTACTTGATGAAACACAAGTTTGAAACATTTGAAAAGTTCAAAGAATTTCAGAGTGAAGTGGAGAATCATCGTAACAAAAAGTTTCTACAATATAATCGCAGAAGTAAAATATTTGAGTTACGAGTTTGGCCTTCAGTTAAAAACAATGTGAAATAGTTTCACTACTCACGCCACCTGGAACACCACAGTGTAATGGTGTGTCCGAAAGTCATAACCGTACTTTATTAGATATGGTGCGATCTATGATGTCTCTTACCGATCTACCACTATCATTTTGGGGTTATGCATTAGAGACAGCTGCATTCACGTTAAATAGGGCACCATCTAAATCCGTTGAGACGACACCGTATGAACTATGGTTTGGCAACAAACCTAAGCTGTCGTTTCTTAAAGTTTGAGGTTGCAATGCTTATGTGAAAAAGTTTCAACCTGATAAGCTCAAACCCAAATCGAAGAAATGCGTCTTCATAGGATACCCAAAAGAAAATGTTGGGTACACCTTCTATCACAGATCCGAAGGCAAGATATTCGTTTCTTTGAATGGATCCTTTCTAGAGAAGGAGTTTCTCTCGAAAGAAGTGAGTGGGAGGAAAGTAGAACTTGATGAGGTAACTGTACCTGCTCCCTTATTGGAAAGTAGTTCATCACAGAAATCTGTTCCTGTGACTACTACACCAATTAGTGAGGAAGCTAATGATGATGATCATGTAACTTCAGATCAAGTTACTATCGAACCTCGTAGGTAAACCAGAGTGAGATCCGCACCAGAGTGGTACGGTAATCCTATTCTGGAGGTTGTGTTACTTGACCATGACGGGCCTACGAACTATGAGGAAGCGATGATGAGCCCAGATTCCGCGAAATGGCTTGAGGCCATGAAATCTAAGATGAGATCCATGTATGAGAACAAAGTATGGACTTTGATTGACTTGCCCAAAGATCGGTGAGCCATTGAGATTAAATGGATCTTCAAGAGGAATACGGACGTTGATAGTAGTGTTACTATCTACAAAGCTAGAATTGTCGCAAAAGGTTTTCGACAAGTTCAAGGTGTTGACTACGATGAGAGTTTCTCACTCGTATCTATGCTTAAGTCTGTCCGAATCATGTTAGCAATTGCCACATTTTATGAAATCTGGCAAATAGATAAACAAAACTGCATTCCTTAATGGATTTATTAAAGAAGAGTTGTATATGATGCAACCAGAAGGTTTTGTCAATCCTAAAGGTGCTAACAAAATATGCAAGCTCCAGCGATCCATCTATGGACTGGTGCAAGCATCTTGGAGTTGGAATATACGCTTTGATAAGTTGATCAAAGCATATAGTTTTATACAGACTTGCGGTGAAGCCTGTATTTACAAGAAAGTGAGTGGTAGCACTACATCATTTCTGATAAGTACTCCCTCCGTCCCAAAATTCTTGTCATAAATTTGTCTAAATACGGATGTATCTAGTTACGTTTTAGTATTAGATACATCCGTATCTAGACAAATCTAAGACAAGAATTTTGGGACGGAGGGAGTATATGTGAATGACATATTGTTGATCGGAGATAATGTAGAATTATTCTGCAAAGCATAAAGGAGTGTTTGAAAGGAGTTTTTCAAAGAAAGACCTCGGTGAAGCTGCTTACATATTGAGCATCAAGATCTATAGAGATAGATCAAGACACTTGATAAGTTTTTCAATGAGTATATACCTTGACAAGATTTTGAAGTAGTTCAAAATGGAACAGTCAAAGAAAGAGTTCTTGCCTGTGTTACAATGTGTGAAACTGAGTAAGACTCAAAGCCCGACCACGGCAGAAGATAGAAAGAGAATGAAACTCATTCCCTATGCCTTGGCCATAGGTTCTATAAAATATGCCATGCTGTGTACCAAATCTATTGTATACCCTACACTGTTTTTGGCAAGGGAGTACAATAGTGATCTAGGAGTAGATCACTGGACAGCGGTCAAAATTATCCTTAGTGGAATAAGTATATGTTTCTCGATTATGGAGGTGACAAAAAGGTTCATCGTAAAGGGTTACGTCGATGCAAATTTTGACACTGATCCAGATGACTCTAAATCTCAATCTGGATACATATTGAAAGTGGGAGGTATTAGCTAGAGTAGCTCCGTGCAGAGCATTGTTGACATAGAAATTTGCAAAATACTTACGGATCTGAATGTGGCAGACCCGTTGACTAAACTTCTCTCACAAGCAAAACATGATCACACCTTAGTACCCTTTGGGAGTTGGTCACATGTCGATGTGAACTATGGGTGTTAATCACATGGTGATGTGAACTATTGGTATTAAATCACATGGCGATGTGAACTAGATTATTGACTCTAGTGCAAGTGGGAGACTGAAGGAAATATGCCCTAGAGGCAATAATAAAGTTATTATTTATTTCCTTATATCATGATAAATGTTTATTATTCATGCTATAATTGTATTAACCGGAAACATAATACATGTGTGAATACATAGACAAACAGAGTGTCACTGGTATGCCTCTACTTGACTAGCTCGTTGATCAAAGATGGTTATGTTTCCTAACCATAGACATGAGTTGTCATTTGATTAACGGGATCACATCATTAGGAGAATGATGTGATTGACATGACCCATTCCATTAGCTTAGCACCCGATCGTTTAGTATGTTGCTATTGCTTTCTTCATGACTTATACATGTTCCTGTGACTATGAGATTATGCAACTCCCGTTTCCCAGAGGAACACTTTGTGTGCTACCAAACGTCACAACGTAACTGGGTGATTATAAAGGTGCTCTACAGGTGTCCCCAAAGGTACATGTTGGGTTGGTGTATTTCAAGATTAGGATTTGTCACTCCGATTGTCGGAGAGGTATCTCTGGGCCCTCTCGGTAATGCACATCACTTAAGCCTTGCAAGCAATGCAACTAATGAGTTAGTTGCGAGATGATGTATTACGGAATGAGTAAAGAGACTTGCCGATAACGAGATTGAACTAGGTATTGAGATACCGACGATCGAATCTCGGGCAAGTAACATACCGATGACAAAGGGAACAACGTATGTTGTTATGCGGTCTAACCGATAAAGATCTTCGTAGAATATGTAGGAGCCAATATGAGCATCCAGGTTCCGCTATTGGTTATTGACCGGAGACATGTCTCGGTCATGTCTACATTGTTCTCGAACCCGTAGGGTGCGCACGCTTAACGTTACGATGACAGTTTCATTATGAGTTTATATATTTTCATGTACCGAAGGTTGTTCGGAGTCCCGGATATGATCACGGACATGACGAGGAGTCTCGAAATGGTCGAGACATAAAGACCGATATATTGGACGGCTATATTCGGACACCGGAAGTGTTTTGGGTGATTTCGGAGAAAACCGGAGTGCCGGAAGGGTTACCGGAACCCTCTGGGGAAGTATTGGGCCTTAGTGGGCCTGAGGGGAGAGAGAGGGCAGCAGCCCGGAGGTGGCGCGCCCCCTCCCATGAGGAGTCCGAATTGGACTAGGGGATGGGGGCTCGGCCCCTCTTTCCCTCTCCCTCTCCCTCTCTTTCCTTCCCCCTTCTCTCTTCCTAGTTGGACTAGGAAAGGGGAGTCCTACTCCTACTAGGAGGAGGACTCCCCCCTCCTTGGCGCGCCCAAGGGCCGGCCGACCTCCCCCCTTGCTTCTTTATATACGGGGGCAGGGGGCACCTCTAGACACACAAGTTGATCTTCGTGATCGTTCTCTTAGCCGTGTGCGGTGCCCCCCTCCACCATAATCCTCGATAATATTGTAGCGGTGCTTAGGCGAAGCCCTGCGACGGTAGAACATCAAGATCGTCACCACGCCGTCATGCTGACGGAACTCTTCCCTGACACTTTGCTGGATCGGAGTCTGGGGATCATCATCGAGCTGAACGTGTGCTAGAACTCGGAGGTGTCGTAGTTTCGGTGCTTGATCGGTCGGGCGTGAAGACGTATGACTACATCAACCGCGTTGTGCTAACGCTTCCGCTTCCGGTCTACGAGGGTACGTAGACAACACTCTCCCCTCTCGTTGCTGTGCATCACCATGATATTGCGTGTGCGTAGGAATTTTTTTGAAATTACTACGTTCCCCAACAACCGCATCATTGTTGCTCAGAGTGACATTCACAGACTTGGAGTCCTGTGCTGACTTCTTATACTTGTTTGGGCACTTGTTCACCCAGTGTTCATCTGAACCACAAGTAAAGCAGCCATCTCTCTTTTTGTCTTTCTTCTTACCCTTCTTCTTAAAGGTAGTATTCTGCTGGACAGAGTTCTTTTCCTTGAACTTGTGGAAGTTCTTCTGCACCACATTGGCGCTAGAAGAACCCTCTGCCCCTTTCACGTGCGAGTCCTTTGCTCTCGAGTTCTGCTCAACACTGAGTTGACCAATGACATCCTCAACAAAGAATTCACGTCTCAAGTGCTTGAGAGAAGTAGCAAAGTTCCTCCAGCTAGGAGGGAGTTTTGCAATAATGCAACCCGCGACAAACTTGTCCGGTAACTCACACTTCAGGAGTTCCATCTCCTTAGCAATGCACTGTATCTCATGAGTCTGGTCCAATACAGAACTGTTATCAACCATCCTGTAATCATGGAACTGCTCCGTGGCATACACCTCACTGCCAGGATCAGTTGCGCCGAATTTGACTTTGAGCGCATCCCACAAGTTTTTGGCAACACCCATATGAATATAGGCGTCAACCAACTTGTCTCCAATCACACTCAGAACTGCTCCCAGAAAGATTGTTGTTGCCTTCCTAAACGCCTTCTCCTGTTCAGGAGCAATCGTTTCTATGAGGGACACACCACCAACCCAAAACACGTTCATCGCTGTGAGCCACAAGGTGGTCCTAGTCTGCCAACGCTTAAAATGCGTCCCGGTAAACTTTTCCGGTTTCAGAGTAGCAGCAAAGCGTTGAATCGAAAAGTGCCTAAAATAAGGTTTTTGGATTGTTGGAAATATTAGCACTTTTCCGATTAGACTTATCCACGAGTAAACAGTAAGCATGGCATAAAAGGTATGCATCTCATAGCGATACATAAGCATACTAGCATGTACAGAAAATAGAATCGAACCATCTATGAGCAGCACATATACGGCGTCGGCCATGGTGTTGATGCAGGGGAAGTAGTGAAAGCAGAGGCGGACGAAGTTGGGGACGGATCGGAGGGAGTGAGTGAACTGAGTTAGGTTACTTCAGTAGGACGACGAATACACGGGTCAATAAGCTTCGGCTCATTCCTGCAACCCGCGGCGCTAGGCCAGGCCAGCGGCGGCGGAGGAGGAGCGCGTGTGTAGCACTCCTTTTTCCAAGCTCCCAATGGCAAGTGGTAGAGCAGTCCTTATAAAGGGGTCTCAACTCTCCTCAACTAGCAAGGCGGGACTAAACTTTCCACCACCTGCCATCTCATACATGGGCCTCAAGATTAACAGGGATTAGTGTCTTATATGGGCCTAAGCCCATCCATAATCCAATAGTTTTAACCCCTAAAAGCCTAGACAAATTTTATACAACACCAAATCCTGTACGAGAAGAAGCACATGCCACAGCTGGTAAGCAATTCAAACTATTTAAAAAAAAAACCGTATCAGAAGAAGCGGAAAAAAACCGCACCCGTATGTACATGGATTGCTTGTCCTTTGCAGACGCCGTAGTACAGTAGTGCTAGCTTCGAGAGAAAATGGACGGCATGGCTCCTTGTCCATACCACCACAGTAGTACTACGTACTATCTACCTCACGTCGCTTTTGTCAGCAAAGCAGCTACTGCTGCTACCCTATGTCACACACAACAGGTCAAAAGTGCTTTCTCACGCTGGGTAGCCTCGCCGCTATTTCTCTTCTTCTTCACAGCGTTCGTCTGCGAAGCACAGCTACTAGATGCTAGAAACAAAAATAGGAAGAGAAAAAGGTTACTAGCAGCACAGCAGCGACGCGTCACTCGGCGCTGGCCATCGAACTGCGCGATCATGGCTACAACGCAGCAGCAGCCTTGCGCGCGCCCTCTGGCCGTAGTAGTATAGTCCCGTTTAGATCAGATGAAATCTCGGTCACTGGCAAAAGCGAGGCCGATCAGCTCAGTCCGGTCGGCGCGCGGAACAACGGGACGGCGCAGGCACCTCTAATCCTTGACCGATCACATGAATAAGAAATCACCCGCAAAAAAAAAGAATAAGAAATCGATCAGTCTCGGATCGAAATCAAATCATCAAAAGGGACGAGCGCCTCTTTCGATAAAAACAAAAGGGAAAGGAATCCCCAGAACGAGCAGAGAGCCCGCCGTGGCTTTCACTTTTGTTTTGCTCTCCTCTCCGGAGATCAAGATCAGGGTCGTAAAGGGAGGGAGGGAACGCTGGTTGGCGATTTTGGAAAACGAGAAGATCCCTAGGACTGTGCGAGAGGAAAGGAATGTTACATACTTCGGTTCGTTCTCCAAAGCAACGGCGTTCCTCCATAAAGCACATCACGTCACGTTGAGAAAAAAAGTAGATCACGCGACGTGTGCATATATTACAGGCGGTCACGTAACGCGAGCAGAAACGGGGACGGATGAGCAATGCGTATGGTGTTATTATGGTTACCGTAACAGGATCACGCCATTGAAGTGAAAGCCACGTACGTACTGGGATTACGGAACTTCATTATTATAAACAGTGCAACGCCGGCCCGGTTCCATGAAGTAATGCTACATATACGGACGAGTTACATGATTTTATAAAGATGATTAATTTGATTGGTTAATAGGCGGGGAGACGGCCCACCCCTTCTGAAAATCGGGAGGAAGGGCAAGTATATGATTGGTTAGTAGATGAAAAAAATTCTAGTCAGCGTGTAATTGCGTATAATTTTTTATATGTTTAGCTTTATTGGATTCCATGGCCGGCGGCAAAGGAAAACCGTGGGAGAGAGCGGATGAGATGGTCGGATAGACGCACCGTGGGACGATGGGAGGCAGGGCGCACTGGTTCGGCGCGAGAGACACGCGCGTTGCTGGTGGGTGTTTCATGTTTGGGCTGCTGCTGCGCAGCAAAGAACACGGCATGATTCTTTTTTTTCTGTCCAGAACAGTGGCACGACAGGCTCAGCGCACGCTAATGAGGATGCCACCATCGTGTCGTGTCCGACTAGGCCCGAATCATGTACGTACATATTGGACGGTGATCGAAAAAAGAAGTATTCCAGGCACTGTGGGCTGTGGTTTGTCCATGCTTTGGGAATTTCTGGCCCCAGCACACAGCGCATCCACATGATTAGGACGAGAGGGCGGGTTGGTGGTATACGCGTTATACCAAGCCCACTACTGCTACCGCTAGTACTTTTTTTGAAACTTTTAATTTTTTAATCATATTAGTACGACGAACATTAGAAATAATAAAAATTACAATCAAATAACGGCGACTACAAACACTGAAGCGAGCCGAAGGCATGTCGCCATCATCGCCGCTCCCTCGTCGAAGCCGAGCAAAATTTGTTGCGGTAGACAGTCGGAAAGTCGTCGTGCTAAGACTCCATAGAACCAACGCATCAGAATAGCAACCGCCGCCACTGAAGAGTAGCGTAAATCGAAAGGATCCAATTTGAAAACACACGAACATAGACAAAACTACGATCAGATCAAGCAAATCCAAGGCCAGATCCACCGGAGACACACCTTCACACGCCCACGAACGATACTAGACGCACCATCGGGACACATGCTAGGCGGGGAGAACCTTATTCCATCTTCACGGAGTCGCCACTGTCTCGTTTTCCTAAGCAGGACAAAAATCCTAACAAAACTCAAAGAAAACATTTAAAAATGAAGCCCTCCCGCGGACAAGGATCAGGATCCACCGCGCCATGGCCCTCAAGCTACCAGAGGCGAGACGGGCCGGTGGCGGCGCATTTGCTTCGGGAAGGAGGTGTTTACCTTTTTTTGGTAGAAGGAGGTGTTTACCGAAGCAGTGGTTAGGGCATCTCCAACGGTGACCCGCAAATTTGCTTCGGCATCTGTTTGCGGACAGGGGAGCTAGTGCGCGGACATTGATTATGAAGCCACCGCCCAACACTAACCACATACTTCAAACTCTTTTTCAACAAACTAGATGAAATTCATGCAAACACAACGGATTTCATACAAACTGGAAAAAAATCTTTACATTTTGGACGTGTTTTTGACTAAAAACGATGCCGGACTAAGATAAAACTAGTCTACGACCAGCGCCGGCGGATATCCATTCCAAGTTCCGACGACATGGATACCCTTGACTAGTCTACTGACGACCGCAATGGATCTCTATTGTCGTCCCCATGTCCGGCAGCCGTGAGCCCAGAGGTATCTGCTTCAGTGCAAAGGGCGGCTCGCTTTCCCACCGCTCATCAGAGTGGAACCGCCGGCTGATGCTTCACGCGGAGGGGAAGGGTCCCTACGCTTCACGGATCAAAGTTGGTTTTTGGGTAGAGGGACGACGGTGGCCTGCCAGAGGGCAAGGCACCAACTGTGTACGCCGGCGTCGCTTCGGCGATGGCCTTCATGGGACCCAAGCGGGGGCGGCGGCCTCTCGTGTTCTATTTCTCCCCGATGATGGCGGCGGACGCGAACGTGTTGGCAGCTACCTCGTCGATGTTCGCGCAACCGGCTTCTTTCTCTGCTGGCAGGGCGTAGTTACGCGTGCGTTGGCGTCAGGTGGCGTGGTCGCATGCATGGGAGGGGCGTTACGACACAACGTCATTCATGGCAACCACAATGCCTGTTCCGCCGTGCTCCCCCCGTGCCGACCTGGAGCAACTCGCCACTCCTCGGCTCGTGACCAGTGGGCTCGACGGGCCATCCAGCCGACTTTTATGCCGGGGAACTTTTCTTCCTGCTCGCTGGATGCTATGGAGAAAATTGTTCGATGAGGAAATGGGGGCCGAAGATGTGGTGCGGTTCTTGCTCAGTGCCTGGCATCGTTTAAATAGCAGGCGGACGCGAGGAGCCAACCATCGTTGTGTTTAATGCCGGCCGGTTTGCGAACAGACGTGTGGCCGGAGTAGGTATCTCAGCACATGCGCGGGTTTAATGAAGAAAGGCGGGCAACTTGCAGCTATTTGAATGCGCGAGGAGGTGTGTTCAGTCGGACGGTGCCCTGGGCCGATGCGCTGCTTCAATGGCGGAGACAGTGAGAAGTCGTGTTTGCTCTGAGTCAACGTCAATGTGCAGCTGCCGCCGGACGAGAACGTGCGTGAGCGCGAGGAAGGAAGGGGTTTGGATGGTCAGAAGCGATTGTGGATGCTGTTCGGACTCACGTAAAGTCCTCACATTTGTCTCTAGTTTCTGGTTGTGAGAGAAATTATGTCCGGATTGATCTCTAGACTAATACAGACCAGTCCGAACTTACGGGACGGCTTTTTCGGGTGATTCGAGGGGTCGACGTTGGAGATGGCCTTACCGCCGGTACTCACCTTCTTTTATAACGGTAATAATACAAGAAGGATGTTTTTTTTACATCAAATATAAGAAGGAAGTTCACTGCAAACAAAGCGGCAGAATCCAAGCGCGGAAGCAGCAGAGAAGGACTATACACCGTCCAGCCAGTACCACTATTACTACTACTGCCTCGCCCGCTCTGCCCTGCCATCATTGTCTCCGCAACACACAAGAGAGAGAAGGAGAAGAAGACGCGCTCTCCCCGCTACGAATTACGCGCGGCCCGGCAGTTGTGTGATTGTGTCCCCCTCCCCCTCCCCCAACCTCTTTTGTCATCCTCCCGTTACTACACCACACCACCTCCATTACTCGCAAGGACCAGGCCAAGGAGCGAGCGATGCAGTCATCTCGCCCTCCACCGCACGCCAAGCCGCCGAGGTCAGCCCCGGGCCACGCGCGCTCCCGCTCCCAGCTCGCGCAGGTGCGCCCGGATCCCGCCCACGACTTCGAGTTCCGCTTCGACTTCCTTCCCGACGCCTTCCGCTTCCACATGGACGCCGGCGCCAAGCCGGCGGCCGCGAAGGACAAGGAGGAGGTCCTTGCTGGGTTCGACAAGGTGAGGCTCAGCATTGCGTCCAGCGAGGAGGAGGAGGAGGAGGACGACGGGGCGCCGCCGAGGAGCTCCTTCTCCGGGGCCAGCCACCCGCCGGAGCCGGTCGACGAGATGGACCCCGTGCTCGTCGCCGTGGACCACGGGCGGGGCGACAAGAAGGCGCCGCCGCCGGCGGCGGCGGCCAAGCCGGTGATCGTGTGGGACGCGTCCCCGCCGGTGAGCGCCGCCGCGAGCCCGCACAGCAGCATGGGCGACAGCTCCTCCGGCGGCGGGGCGGTCACGACCACCTGCACCAGCATGGCGCCCAGCGGCACCGTCACGAGCCGGAGCGCCAAGACCAGCGTCAGCAGCAGCGCGGCCAGCGACTGGAGCAACGGCACGGCCGGCGCCGGCGGGAGCGGCGGCGCGGGCGGGAAGCCCCACAAGGGGGGCGACCCTAGGTGGAAGGCCGTCCTGGCGGCGCGCGCGCGGGACGGGCCCCTCGGGATGGGGGACTTCCGGCTGCTCCGCCGGCTCGGCTGCGGCGACATCGGGACGGTGTACCTCTCCGAGCTCAGCAAGGGCGGCGGCGGCGCGGCCAGGGCGCCGTGGTTCGCGATGAAGGTGATGGACAAGGCGTCGCTGGAGAGCCGCCGGAAGCTGAGCCGCGCGGAGACGGAGCGCGAGATCCTGCAGCTGCTGGACCACCCCTTCCTCCCCACCCTCTACGCCCACTTCGAGACCGACAAGTTCGCCTGCCTCGTCATGGAGTTCTGCCCCGGCGGCGACCTCCACGCCCTCCGCCAGCGCCAGCCCGGCAAGCTCTTCCCGGAGCACGCCGCAAGGTACGGTTTCGGTGCATCTTTGCAGCTAATCTGTGGAAGAATTCTCGTTCCAAGCATCTGACATGGCTCTCTTTCGCTCAGGTTCTATGCCGCGGAGGTGCTCCTTGCGCTGGAGTACCTGCACATGCTCGGGGTGGTGTACCGCGACCTGAAGCCGGAGAACGTGCTCGTCAGGGACGACGGCCACGTCATGCTCTCCGACTTCGACCTCTCCCTCCGCTGCGCCGCCTCGACGACGCTGGTCCGGCCGTCGCTGCCCTGCAGCGCCTCCGGCCCCAACGGCGGCGCCTGCATCCAGCCCACGTGCTTCATGCCCAAGCTCTTCGGCGGCCGGAGCAGCAAGAAGAGCGCCTCCGCGGCCTCCAGATCGAAGAGCGGCGAGCAGCAGCAGGGCGCCATGCCGGAGCTCGTCGTGGAGCCGACCGGCGCGCGGTCCATGTCGTTCGTGGGCACACACGAGTACCTGGCGCCGGAGATCATCAAGGGGGAGGGCCACGGCAGCGCGGTGGACTGGTGGACCTTCGGCGTGTTCCTGCACGAGCTCATGTACGGCAAGACGCCGTTCAAGGGGCAGACGAACCGGGCCACGCTGTTCAACGTCGTCGGCCAGCAGCTCCGGTTCCCGGAGGGCGGCCCGCCGACGAGCAGCGCCAGCAAGGACCTCATCAGGGGCCTGCTGGCCAAGGAGCCCCAGGGCCGGCTCGGCGTGAAGAGGGGGGCGGCCGAGATCAAGCAGCACCCCTTCTTCGAGGGTGTCAACTGGGCGCTCATCCGGTGCAGCACGCCGCCCGGCGTGCCCAGGCCCGTGGAGCCCATCGCCTTCGCAGCAATGCCGGCGAAGTCGGCGTCCATGGACAGGGTGGAGACGAATTACAACAGCAGCAAGAGGGTGCCAGCAGGGCCAGGGGCAGACCATGTGGAGTCTGGAGGGAAATTCCTCGACTTTGAGTTCTTTTAGTTAGGGAATTTGAGTTTTAGCCTGAAAATCTGAAACTGTATCACTTGTGTTCTTAACCTTAGATAATACAGTACTTGTTGTGGTCTGAGCTGCAGCTGTAGCTCCATAGTGTCAGTATTTGGCAATGACATACATGACCAGTTTTATTTAATCTTGTAGCTTTTCTGGGCTTGTCATGGGAATTTTCAAGTGAAATTCATGCATTCCAAAGACGCCAGATATTATTTCATGCAATGCTACTATGCAAATTCTTAAAAAGGACAAACCCAGTGCTAGAAGCGCCCAGGTCTGGCAAAGGATTATAAGAGGCAAACCTTGCCCCCCGGCAAATTCTTATACGACTTTTTTTGAAAATGGTAGGAAGATTGCGGGTTCAATGTTCACCAGGAAAACCCACTGCTTGTATTCCATACCTGAATACAAGCTATGGGGCAAAAAACCTGGTACAACCCTATTACAGAAAACACAGTAGTTTCATAAGTTCAAGCAACACCCAATTCTTCTTCAGAGAAAAGCCCAAGCAGTTCTCAGCTCGGTGCCGAGGCTTCGACACCATCAAACGTGTTGCTTCATCTCACAGCGTCCTGCAATGACTGTGGGCGAAGTCCTGAGACCAAAAAGGTCGATCGATTAATTAAAGGTAATAAAGAGCATACATGAATGGGTAGTACAATCATAATGCAGCCATGGTGCTTGACAGTGCTCGGATTCCTTACCGACAGAGCACTCCAGGTTCAGGAGGGGTTCTAAAGGTTGGGATTACTTCTTCTGGCGCAGGCTCCTTGATCCGATCCAACCTTGCAGCACTTCCTGCTTCCCTTTCTCTGCATTCCTTCACCAGATTCCATGGGAGGTTAACATGTTGCGCCTGCTGGCGGCGTTGGCATGTCTCCTTGCTCCGACGTCCCCCATGTTGTCTTGCTCCTCCAGACGTTCCAGTCGTCGCTCCCTTGCCGTGTCTCGCCTCCCCCTTGGACAAATCCAGTTCAGTTTCTTCTCCAACAAGAAGCAGCCCAGGCAGAGTGTGTTGCAGTTGCAACGGTTCCAAAGTATCAACCGTGATGCCTATATCACAGGTAGTAGTAGGACCCTACAGACTTTTGTTCTTTGTCTTTCGTAGAGTCCAGCTTGTTTATCCGCGGCCTATAGTTGGTTGGGTCTCTTCTGAACGTGATGTCAAGTTGCTGCCACAAGATAATGTTGAACAAAAGAAAGAAAAATTAGTGGATGAGAACACCAAGTGAAGTTTTTTAGTATTCTGAAACGGAGGTAGCCACCAGATTACACTATGGAAAGATAAATGAACAAATAGATCCAAATTCAGAGTCAAAGTTAGGAAATAAGAAACCAACTTGAGCTGGTGCTGTTATTATAACTTTTGTTGACAACTCTGGCTAGCTGCACTTACCGATAGGAATTTATTCATCCCAGAGAGTAAAGTCTGAGGTGCATTAGCAGTACAGTCTACAGAAGGCCGTCCCTCGTAAACAATAACCTTGTCAGCTAAGTAGGTTGCCATGATGAAGTCATGCTCAACAACAAATGCGGTTTTCTTTGCATGAAAGATGAATCTTTTGATAACCTTTGAGGCAACAATGCGCTGCTCTGAATCAAGAGATGCACTTGGTTCATCGATCAGATAAATATCTGCAGGCTGAAGAACAACTTCGAAGTTAGGATCCACAAGCTGACAGTATTTACATTCTTAGTATGAACAAACACATGCATATGTTTGACAGGATTGAAGCTCTGTGCACACAAGGACGAAGGACCAAGTGCTTTGTATCTGGTATATACTGAAAATCCCACTTAAGCAGGGGGAAGCACATATGGATTGTTGAACATGCATATAGTATCCAATATAGTAAAAGATTTTAAACGACACGGTAACAAAAGCAAAAGGGGAAAAAAGTACTGCCTCCTATCCATATTAATTGACGCATACTTTGTACAACTTCAGTACAAAATTGTACTAAGTGTGCGTCAATAAATATGGATCGGAGGGAGTACATAAAATACCTAAAAGGCAGACTCAGGCAAAGAGCAGTACATACTGATAGAGTAGGACATCAATTTTGCATATAATACAATAAGAAAAACAAAAGGCAAAAAGGACAGTAAGTATTAAATATGCAAAAATAATAATCCCTGAAGTCCTGAATCTTTTGAACACCACAGAACATGGAAACAATATATATGTTATTCTCTCATAAAGAAAATCTATTTTATAAAGCTATTAGAAAAGTTCAGGCAAAAGAAGGAAGTACCTTTCCAAGGCAAAGACATAATGCCACTCTTTGGCGTTCTCCACCCGATAAATTTGTAACTACCCGGTCCATGAGTTGCTCAATTTGTAGTGGTTTAATGACATCAGACCTAAATTGAGGATGAGTACATGATTCTGGTATTTTCTGATGAAGCAATTGACTCACTGTGCCCTGGAATTTTGTTTCAAGCTGCTGAGGCTTGTGGGACACATAAAATTTAGGAATTTCAATCTCAGCTCCTTCCACAGTATCTGGCTTCAGCCGCCCAGCCTGTACAGTCATAACAAACAATGAATACAAGATACCAGATGTCTAATATATTGGATGCAAATAGATTACTTCTTTTATCCAGATTAAAAATGCATAACTTAAGGAATCTTGTAAAACCTATAAAATCAGAAGACATCCAGTGCATCATCATCACGAGGACTAGTAAAACCTTAATTTTGACAAAAATGCACACTTTGCAGGAAGCTGACAGTAATAAAAGACACTTTTGACTTAGAAAATGTAGAAAAGAAAGTACAATGCATCAAACTGAGTTCAGAATCTGAACTAACAGAAAACTCATTTGTATCCATTATGTTTCCATCAGCACCAAATTCATGTTAGCGAAAAAACAGTAAATTTTGACACGGGTCATTTTTATACAAAACTTAGTGCTGATATGGCACTCTAGAACCAGAATCGTTGCATGCTTATAGTACTACTAGTAGACACTATGTATTGCCTTTGGAATTTAAACATTACTAGGAAACTCGCTGTAGTTTTCAGAAGAGGTAGAGAAAACACTTCACAGCACCAGACACCATTACTTATTACAACCTTGATATGGATCCTCATGGTAAATGCCATGAGGAAAAAAAATGATTTATATACAATTTATATTTCGACTGTTTTGTATTCATTCCAAGACTCTCAGTGACTTGAGCGATAAAAATGTTGACAGAGAGATCAGAGATGGGAGGTGATGAGGAAGGAGTGGAGATAGACATACCAGCATTTTGATGAACGTAGTTTTCCCTGTCCCGTTCTCACCAAGCATCACAACAATCTGAGAATCAGTGAATTCACCTTCCATGACAGTGAGCTTGAAATTTCCAATTGTTTTGCTCATGGTAGGGTACTTGTACCGCTGGTATGTCTCAATCTCTTCAGCATTTTCCTGGGCCTCAACAATCTGAAAGTTGGCACTAACATAAGAACAAACTTCATCCTGAAAAGGGTTCTCAATCATGTGTGCATATGTTAGCCTACCTTAAATGTAAGTGCTTCATCTCGAAACCGAAGATTTTCTGTTGGAACAAATCCAGCCAGGAAAACATTGATACCTTCTCGGACTGAAAATGGCAGCGTAACTACACCAAACGCTCCTGGTTTCCCATACGAACAGCAAATAAAATCGGACATGTAATCCAAGACACTCAAATCATGTTCCACAACGATTACATAGCTGAAAACAAAACCAGAACGTGAGCAGCTGATACTGAACTTCTAAAAGCTTATATTTCAGAGTATTGGAAGATAATCATGGTAACAAATATGCATTACCTGTTTGCTCTAAGCAAGGACCTAATGACTTGTGCAGCTTTAAGCCTCTGCTTGACATCAAGGTAAACTGATGGTTCGTCAAACATGTAAATGTCTGCACTTTGTGCAGCAGTGCCTGCTATGGCAAATCTCTGCAGCTCACCACCGGAAAGATCTTCTACATTCCGGTCCAGAACTTGGTTCAATTCAAGGTCAATGCACAATTGAGCTTTAACACCCCTCTGGTCTAACTTGTCAAGTAGTTGACGGACATTCCCTTGAACTGCTTTCGGAATGCTTTCAACGTCTTGACGCTTTATGATTGCCTAGAGAAGTAAAGTGGGATCAGAAATGTTCAATAGTGAAAACCACAGCACATAATCGTATACTGAAACAGACTGTCATAATATGCCATAATATGTGTCATGAAGTAACTAAGAGCACAGTAACAGCTCCAGGACCTCAACAATATTAGACTATGCACACTCCTATGGCTGAATGTATATAGGTGGAAGAGAACATTGCTACTAGCCTACTTCGATTGCATATTCGGGTGTACCGAAGATGCTTTATAACAATGTATATGATGGTACAGAACAGAAAAACAACACAGCAAGTGTGCTTTTATTGTAAAGAGGACATTGAGAGCTTCCTATATATGTGTCTCAGTGTCTGAACGACCTAACATAATGAGTAAAAAGCACCTTGAGATTATCCTCCAACAGACGCGTAAAGTAATTCTGAAGTTCAGACCCCCGGAAGTATGTAAGGATTTCCTGCCAGTCAGGCGGATTCTGCAAAACAAAAGAAGATACAAAGCTAAATAACAATCGCTTGCACAGTTCATAAAAGAAGGATGAAACAAAACAAACTTTTTATCCCAAAAGAAACCGAGGTGGTAGCAACACATGGAAAAGAAACAAGGTAGGAGACAGGGATTATACATCGAATTTCCCCAAATTAGGTTTCAACTTGCCACATAACACCTTAAGAGCTGTCGACTTTCCAATTCCATTGGCTCCAACAAGGCCCAAAACCTGGCCAGGTCTCGGAACAGGCAACCTGCAAGCACTAGATCATCAGCAATAATTCTGGATAAGGGCAGCTTCAAGCATGACAGACGACAGCAACCTTTCGAGCAAATTACCTGTGCAATTTGAAGGTATTTGGGCCATAGCGATGGGTGGTATCTTTATCCAAATCTTTTGGGAGGTTGATGATCTGAATGGCACCAAATGGGCATTTCTGAAGCAAGGAATGCAGACAGCACAAGTGCATAAGACAATTATATCAACAGTACATACACATAGGGAACCACACATTTTAACAGCTACATTGATCAAGCCTAATTACAAGGCATGTACCTTGACGCAAATACCACAACCAATGCACAGCTCTTCAGAGATGAACGCGGACTTGGACGCCGGAGTAACTTCAATACAATGCTTCCCTGCATAACAAACCACCATCTCACGACGTTGTCATAACAATCCAGTTGAAGGCAGGAAGATAGGTGGATTTACTTCACGGAGAATATAATCGTGTCAAAACAACTTAATATGCAGCAGCACAAGGCGCTCATATGAGATGCCCCGACGCCGGTGGGGTCGATCGTGGGGAATTTGATTCCCGAGCCGCCGGGGCGTAAACAAGTTGATTATGGCCAGCAAATTGAGAGCTCATAGAAATCGAGGCTGTGCCCAATTCGCCAACGAGCACGGGAAGGAGCGCATCGATCAGCGCCGGCCAAATCGAGACCACGACGCGAAGGGCGGATTTAGGGCTTTACACGAGAGAGAGTACGGGATGATGGGTCCTCACCGGTCTTGACGACGGGGCAGCTCTTCCTGCACTCCTGGCGGCACTTCTTGGGCTTGCACCTATCCTCGTTGATGATCGCGATTCGCGCCGCCATCTGGGATCGCGGTGGAGAGCCCCGGCGGCGGCAGCGGCGGCGTTCGACCGAGTTGGAGACGTACGCGGAGGCGGAGGCGGTCAGACCTTTCTGGCTTTTAGACCAGCTTCTGAAACGAGCACAGGAGTTTTACACGCGTGATCAGAGTCCGTTCAACAGACGCCTCTCCTCCTTTATTTTACACGGGTGAAACAAGCACAAGAGTTTTACACACGTGATCAGTGACGCACGAACTGGTCAAGGCGGCTACTCCGGCCATCCTACCCCATAAATTTTTTTTTGAAAAACGATTGTAATAAGAGTTCATCTTTTTTTTAGATAACTGCTCCTTTATTCAGAGTTTAGAACATTTTTTTGCGGGAAAAAAAGAATTCTCATTACTCAAGGAGGCTTCTCAGTGAGAGCCAGGTTTACAACAAAATTCATCCCGGCAGTAAGCCAGACTGCTGTGCGCGGAGTGCTACGGCCATAGGCGGCCAGCTCATGACTAATCCTGTTCTGCAGACGGCTACAAAGAGTAAAAGAGATCTCCCTAGCATCGCTTCGAGCCAACCTACGAATCTCCTCTATAAGTGCACAATGTGATGATCTATCCATCTCGCGTGCTGTAATCATCGACACCGCCTCCGCGCTATCCACCTCAACCAGAATAGGTAGGCTAGATCGGTGCAAGGCCAGCTCCAAGCCTTCTCTGCATGCTGCTAGCTCCGCTTCTAAAGCGTTGTCGCATGTACGTAGCTCCCTACATGCGCTGTAGATGATCTCGCCTCTGTCATCACGCAGGATCATACCTCCTCCCGTCGCACCTGTGGCCGCTATGTAGCTCCCATCCGTGTTCAACTTAACCCAGCCCGGCTGGGGCGGTACCCAGTGTGCGCGCACCTTGGGCGCCGTACTTTCTGGAGCGCGTGGTGGTGAAGGCAGGACCACCATCTTCCCTTTCTCTAGGTTACCATCAGGATGTTGCTGTATGCACAAGAGTGAGTTGATGTATCCGTTCAAAAAGCGTCGAGAGGCTTCGGCAGTGGGCGGCGCCTTGTCGTGTGTGATCTCATTGCGAACATGCCATACTCTCCACATGGTCATGAGCACCACCAGTCTCGCCGTCTCATCCAAGGGGTCCAGCAGTGAAAAGATCCACTCTGGGCCAGTGTTGACGATGGCCTGCACCTTGGGGATGTTCCAGTCCAAGGTCATAACTCGCCAGAGCTCTCTTGCCAGGGGACACCTGCAAAGCGCATGGAATCCATCCTCGCATTCAACACCACACAAGGGGCAAATGTCAGTAAGCTCGAGGTGTCGCAAGGCTTTATTGGCCCAAGTAGCAAGTGAGTTGGTGACGACTCTCCAAGCGAACACGCGTACCTTAGGGGGAGCAGGGCACCCCCATATGATCTTCCAGATGGCGCGACGACCATCCGGTGCCCTGCTCGTGGCGGAAGCCGAAGGACGCTCGCGCTCGTCCATGGCCAGGCGGTAGGCGGACCGAACGGTGAAGATACCGTTCCTCTCCGGTGCCCATGCAATAATATCCTTGGTGACGCGGGTCGACGTACGGATACTGCTGATGATGTCGACATCCGCAGGGAGGAAGTAGCGACGGAGCAGGTCCATGCGCCAGGACCCCTCGCCATCCAGGAGCTCCGCTACCCTCCTTAGGCGGCACGTACCCTGCAGGGATATGGGTTGGCGTGATGGCTCCCTAGGCAGCCACCGATCTCGCCAAATGCGGATGTCCTGCCCACCCCCGACGCGCCATATGATGCCCTTTTTCAAGAGCTCGAGGCCGTGCTAAATCACCTGCCAAGTCGGAGATGCATTCCCCGAGAATACCATATCTTCGAGGCACCCGTCGTGATAGTACCGTGCCTTGAGAACCTGCACACACAAGCTGGTGGGATTAGTTAGCAAACGCCAAGCCTGTCTCGCCAGGAGCGCCTGGTTGAAGAGGCGGAAATCTCTGAATCCCAAACCACCCTTGCTTTTCTGAGCTTGGATCCTTGACCATGCTATCCAATGTGTTTTCCGCTTGCCTTCCGATGCCCCCACCAAAAATTCCGGACCATTCTGTTCAGATCATCGCAGACAGACATAGGTAACTTGAAAACGCTCATAATATACGTAGGGATGGCCTGAGCTACCGCCTTGATCATAGTCTCCTTGCCAGCCAGAGAGAGGGTATCGCCCCACGCAATAATCCTTTTCAACAACCGGGACTGCACATTCTGAAATTTACCTCGCGACATGCGACCCTCGGGTGTTGGAAGGCCTAGGTACCTTTCCTCAAAAGTAACAATACCAATATGAAGAATATCTCTCACCACGTCTTGCATCATGGCTGGACACGAAGTGCCAAACAGGGCACTACATTTAGACGGATTAATAAATTGTCCGGTGGCCTTTGCATATGTATTTAGCACTTGTTGGACCTTTTTAGCTTGGTCTGCCTCTGCCTTGAAGAAGAGCAACGTATCATCTGCGAATAATAAGTGAGACACTCCCGGCGCTCTTCGGCGTATTTTTAGCGGGGTATAATCTCCTCTTTGCTCTCCATCATTCAACAATGCAGATAGACCATCAGCCACAAACAGGAACAAAAACGGGGACAAAGGATCACCTTGCCGTAGCCCGCGCGACGGTGCAAATGATTCCAAGAGGGTTTCATTGAATTTCACTATATATCTCACCGAGGTGACGCAAGCCATAATCCAGTCCACCCACCGGCGAGCGAAGCCCATCTTTTTCATCATTCGCTCCAAGAAGATCCAGTCCACCCTGTCATAAGCTTTTGATAAATCCAGCTTATATGCACAGAAGCTCTTGCTAGGGTCCTTCTCCTGCTGAATAAAGTGGAAACACTCAAAGGCAATTAGTGCATTATCTTTAATCATCCTTCCAGGGACAAATGCACTTTGTTGAGGAGAGATAATATTATCCAAAATAGGTCTCAGTCGATTCACCAAACACTTTGACACCACCTTATATATGACATTGCATAGGCTTATTGGACAAAACTCAGTTAGCCTCTCCGGGTTATCCACCTTCGGGATGAGAACAATGGAAGTGTCATTCACCCCCTTAGGCATGATCCCTATACGAAAAAATTCCCGCACTCCTGCCATAACCTGTTCTCTCATAACTGCCCAGTTCCTCTGGAAGAAGCGGGTTGGGAATCCATCCGGCCCTGGCGCCTTGAGTGGTCCAATCTAGAAGAGAGCATCAGCTACTTCCTTGTCTGAAAAATCTGCGCACAGGCCATCATTCATACTGTCAGTCACACGAGTCTGTATCAAATCTATAACTGGATCCGCACATAGAAAAGAATCAGCAGTAAAAAGCTCAGAAAAGTAGGCCCTGGCCATAGCCGCCATGGAACCATGGTCCCTGTACGTGACCCCTGCCTCATCAATGAGTGCCTTAATGCGATTTTTCCGCGCACGCCACACCGCTTTCCAGTGAAAAAACCGAGTGTTGTAGTCGCCTTCCCTCAGCCATGCAATACGAGACCGCTGCATCCACAACATCTCCTCTCTGTATAGCAGCTCGTTCATGCGGTCGGTCTCCTCCCGTATGTCCTTCCTATCTGCATTCATCGACATAAGCTCCTCCAAGTGGGAGCGAGATTTGTTAATTTCCTTAATCACATTACCAAAAATTTTGCGGCTCCAGTCTTGCAATTTTTTCATCAAGTTACCCAAACCGGAAGCAATATCACCAAGATTCAGCATAGCACCCAACTCAGTCCATGTGTTCATAATTACCTCGGGCAGGGATGGGTCCCATTCCCACATTACCTCATACTGTCTACATCTCCTGCCTGTTGCCTGGCTCGTCTCCTCGAGCGCGCATCGAAGCAAGATGGGCAAGTGGTCGGAGCTGGGCGCCACCAGGTGCTCCACCCTGGCATGAGCGAAGACATCTCTCCACATGTTGTTGGCCACAGCGCGGTCAAGGCGGACCTTTACATTAGCCCGCCCCCCTCGACGATTATCAAAAGTATAGGGCAGACCTGCAAAACCAAGGTCGCCCAAACCACAAACCTCAAGAACATCTCTGAAATCAAGCATCTGACCTGCTGAACGCGGTGTGTCGGAGAAGTGCTCAAAACTCCACATCGCTTCGTTAAAGTCTCCCACAACGACCCACGACATGTTGGCCTTTTGGTGAAGATCACGGAGAAGGGACCACATGCGATGACGGTCCTCTGTCCGTGGCTCGCCATAGACACAGGTAAGCCTCCAGGGTGGCTCACCCACCTTACCAGTTACATACGCATCAATATATCATTCATTTATTTCTTTTACATCAAGACTCAAAGACTCATGCCAATAAAAAGCAAGACCGCCACTACGACCGACACAGTCAAAAGCATCAAAACCTCTCAAACCTAACCTAGCACGAAGACGATTCATTTTGTTCTTAGACTGCCTATTCTCACAAAGAAAAACGATACTCGGGGAGTGAGCCTGCACTAGACTCACAAGGTCACGAACTGTCCGAGAGTTCCCACCCCCTCGGCAGTTCCAACTGAGGAGATTCATTGCTCCTGACGGGGCTCCGCCGGCCCCGTCAGTTCGTCGGCGGCCCCTAGATGGGTTTTTGTAGGCAGACTGCATCTCAGCCTTGCGTCCGGGGTTAGGGCACCCAGAACCCATCTTGCATACCGCAGAGTCTCGGGGCCACGAGGGGCCGCGTGACCACTCGGCGGACTCGGCCGCCACAATTCCGACTCCTAGGCTTGCCCTAGGCGTGGAAGGAAGGCCACACACAGCCGGCACGGCGGCCGACGGTGGTGGCGGCTGGGCATACGCCTCCAGATCGCCAGGGCTAGGAAACCCTAACGACGACATATTAGACGTCCCTCTTCTTTTGCCATCAGAGTTTAGAACATTGGTAGGAATACATGTAATATCGGGAAAATTAGAGAGCCACAAATGGCGCCCAAAAGAGAGGGAAGAGGCTGCCTTAGCTAGATTATGAGTATCTGTGTTGAACTCCTGCTTCTCATATACAATCTTTGTTGGGGAACGTAGCAATAATTCGAAATTTTTTCCTACGTGTCACTAAGATCAATCTAGGAGATGCTAGCAACGAGAGAGAGGGAGTGCATCTCCATACCCTTGAAGATCGCTAAGCGAAAGCGTTAATAGAACGCGGTTGATGGAGTCGTACTCGCGGCGATTCAAATCGTGGAAGATCCGATCTAGCGCCGAACGGACGGCGCCTCCGCGTTCAACACACGTACAGCCCGGGGACGTCTCCTCCTTCTTGATCCAGCAAGGGGAGAGGAGAAGTTGAGGGAGAACTCCAGCAGCACGACAGCATGGTGGCAATGGAGCTAGTGGTTCTCCAGCAGGGCTTCGCCAAGCACTATGGAGGAGGAGGTGTAGGAGGAGGGAGGGCTGCGGCTGCCCTCCCACCCCTCCACTATATATAGGGGCAAGGGGAGAGGGGGAGGCGCCCTAGGGTTTTCCCTAGGGGCGACGGCCAGGCAGATTGGATCTCCCTAGGGAAAATCCTAGGGAGATTTGCCCCCCAAGCCAAGCAGGTGGAGGCTTGCCTCCCAAGCCAGGTGGAGGCGCCCCACCTCCCCATGTAACGTGGGAAAGGGTGTGGGGGGCGCACCACCCCTTAGTGGGCTGGTTTGCCCCTTCCCCTTTGGCCCATGAGGCCCTCCAACACTTGCCGGGGCTCCCGAAACACCTTTCGGTCATGCTGGCCATAGCCTGGTACCCCCGGAACACTTCCGGACTCCAATACCCTTCGTCCAATATATCGATCTTCACCACCGGACCATTCCGGAACTCCTCGTGACGTCCGGAATCTCATCCGGGACTCCGAACTACCTTCGGTAACCACATACTATTTCCCATAACAACTCTAGCGTCACCGAACCTTAAGTGTGTAGATCCTACGGGTTCGGGAACCATGCAGACATGACCGAGACACCTCTCCGGCCAATAACCAATAGCGGGATCTGGATACCCATATTGGCTCCCACATGTTCCACGATGATCTCATCGGATGAACCACAATGTTGGGGATTCGATCAATCCCGTATTCAATTCCCTTTGTCAATCGGTATGTTACTTGCCCGAGATTCGATCGTCGGTATCCCAATACCTTGTTCAATCTCATTACCGGCAAGTCACTTTACTCATTCTATAACGCATGATCCCGTGACTAACTCCTTAGTCACATTGAGCTCATTATGATGATGCATTACCGAGTGGGCCCAGAGATACCTCTCCGTCATACGGAGTGACAAATCCTAGTCTCGATTCGTGCCAACCCAACAGACACTTTCAGAGATACCTGTAGTGCACCTTTATAGTCACCCAGTTACGTTGTGATGTTTGATATACCCAAAGCACTCCTACGGTATCCGGGAGTTGCACAATCTCATGGTCTAAGGAAATGATACTTGACATTAGAAAAGCTCTAGCAAACGAACTACACGATCTTGTGCTATGCTTAGGATTGGGTCTTGTCCATCACATCATTCTCCTAATGATGTGATCCCGTTATCAATGACATCCAATGTCCATGGTCAGGAAACCATGACCATCTATTGATCAACGAGCTAGTCAACTAGAGGCTTACTAGGGACATGTTGTGGTCTATGTATTCACACATGTATTACGGTTTCCGGATAATACAATTATAGCATGAACAATAGACAATTATCATGAACAAGGAAATACAATAATAACCATTTTATTATTGCCTCTAGGGCATATTTCCAACAGTCTCCCACTTGCACTAGAGTCAATAATCTAGTTCACATCACTATGTGATTGTAATGAATCCAACACCCATAGGGTTTGTTCATATCTTTCTTGTGAGAGGGGTTTATTAGTCAATGGGTCTGAACCTTTCAGATCCATGTGTGCTTTGCAAATCTCTATGTCATATTGTAGATGCAGCTACCACGCGCTACTTTGAGCTATTCCAAATAACTGCTCTACTATACAAATCCGGTTTACTACTCAGAGTCATCCGGATTAGTGTCAAAGTTTGTATCGACGTAACCCTTCACGACGAACTCTTTTACCACCTCCATAATCGGGAAAATTCCTTAGTCCACTAGTTACTAAGGATAAGTTCGACCGCTGTCATGTGATCCATTCCTGGATCACTCTTGTGCCCCTTGACTAACTCATGGCAAGGCACACTTCAGGTGCGGTACACAGCATAGCATACTGTAGAGCTTACGTCTAAAGCATAGGGGACGACCTTCGTCCTTTCTCTCTCTTTTCTGCCGTGGTTAGGTCTTGAGTCTTACTCAATACTCACACCTTGTAACACAGCCAAGAACTCCTTCTTTGCTGATCTATTTTGAACTCCTTCAAAATCTTGTCACGATATGTATTCATTTGAAAGTAATATTAAGCGTTTTTGACCTATCCTTATAGATCTTGATGCTCAATGTTCAAGTAGCTTAATCCAGGTTTTCCATTGAAAAACACTTTTCAAATAACCCTGCATGCTTTCCATAAATTCTACATCATTTCTGATCAACAATATGTTAACAACATATACTCATCAAAAATTCTATAGTGCTCCCACTCACTTCTTTGGAAATACAAGTTTCTCATAAACTTTGTATAAACCCAAAATCTTTGATCATCTCATCAAATTGTACATTCCAACTCCGAGATGCTTACTCCAGTCCTTAGAAGGATTGCTGGAGCTTTGCATACTTGTTAGCATCTTTCAGGATTGACAAAACCTTCTGGTTGTATCACATACAACCTTTCCTCAAGAAAATCGTCGAGGAAACAATGTTTTGACATCCTATCTGCAAGATTTCATAAATAATGCAGTAACTGCTAACATAATTCCAACAGACTCTTAGCATCACTACGAGTGAGAAAGTCTCATTGTAGTCAACTCCTTGAACTTGTCGAGAAACATCTTAACGACAAGTCGAGCTTTCTTAATGGTGACACTTACCATCATTGTCCGTCTTCCTTTTAAAATCCATCTGCACCCAACAGCCTTACGACCATCAAGTAGTTCTTTCAAAGTCTATACTTTGTTTTACACATGGATCCTTTCTCGGATTTTATGGCCTCGAGCCATTCGTCGGAATCCGGGCCCACCATTGCTTCTCCATAGCTCGTAGGTTCATTGTTGTCTAGCAACATGACTTCCAAGACAGGATTACGTACCACTCTGAAGTTGTACACATCCTTGTCGACCTATGATGTTTGGTAGTGTCTTGATCCGAAGTTTCATGATCACCATCATAAGCTTCCACTTCAATTGGTGTAGGTTCCACATTAACAACTTCTTGTGCCCTGCTACACACTAGTTGAAGTGACGGTTCAATAACCTCATCAAGTCTCCACCATCCTCCCACTCAATTCTTTCGAGAGAAACTTTTCCTCGAGAAATGACCCATTTCTAGAAACAATCACTTTTGCTTCCGGATCTAAAATAGGAGGTATACCCAACTATTTTTGGGTATTCTATGAAGATGCATTTATCCGCTTTGGGTTCGAGCTTTTCAGCCTGAAACTTTTTCACATAAGCATCGTAGCCCCAAACTTTTAAGAAACGACAACTTAGGTTTCTCTAAACCATAGTTCATACGGTGTCGTCTCAACGGAATTGTGTGGTGCCTTATTTAAAGTGAATGCGGTTGTCTCTAATGCCTAACCCATAAACGATAGTGGTAATTTGATAAGAGACATCATGGTATGTACCATATCCAAAAGGGTGCAGTTATGATGTTCGGACACACCATCACACTATGGTGTTCCAGACGGTATTAGTTGTGAAACAATTTCCACAATGTCTTAATTGTGTGCCAAACTCGTAACTCAGATATTCATCTCTATGATCATATCATAGACATTTTATCATCTTGTCACGACGATCTTCTACTTCACTCTGAAATTACTTGAACCTTTCAATAATTCAGACTTGTGTTTCATCAAGTAAATATACTCAGCATCTACTCAAATCATCTGTGAAGTAAGAACATAACGATATCCACTGCGTGCCTCAGCACTCATTGGACTGCACACATCAAAATGTATTACTTCCAACAAGTTGCTTTCTTGTTCCATCTTACTGAAAACGAGGCCTTTCAGTCATCTTGCCCACGTGGTATGATTTGCATGTCTTAAGTGATTCAAAATCAAGTGAGTCCAAATGATCCATCTGTATGGAGTTTCTTCATGCATATCTACCAATAGACATGGTTCGCATGTCTCAATCTTTTCAAAAACGAGTGAGTCCAAAGATCCATCAACATGGAGCTTCTTCATGCGTTTTATACCAACATGACTCAAATGGCAGTGCCACAAGTATGTGGTACTATCATTACAATCTTATATCTTTTGGCATGAACATGTGTATCACTATGATCGAGATTCAATAAACCATTTTTTAGGTGCAAGACCATTGAAGGTATTATTCAAGTAAACAGAGTAACCATTATTCTCCTTAAATGAATAATCGTATGGAGATAAACATAATCCAATCATGTCTATGCTCAACGCAAACACCAAATAACAATTGTTTAGGTTTAACACCAATCTCGATGGTATAGGGAGCGTGCGATGTTTGATCACATCAACCTTGGAAACACTTCCAACATATCGTTATCTCACCTTTAGCTAGTCTCCGTAGCCTTTTATTTCGAGTTACTAACACTTAGCAACCAAACCGATATTTATTACCCTGGTGCTACTAGGAGTACTAGTAAAGTACACAATAATATAATGTACATTCAAAATACTTCTGTCGACCTTGCCAGCCTTCTCATCTACCAAGGATCTAGGGTAGTTCTGCTTCAGTGACCGTTCCCCTCATTATAGAAGCACTTAGTCTCGGGTTTGATTCAACCTTGGGTTTCTTTACTAGAGCAGCAACTGATTTGTCGTCTCACGAAGTATCCCTTCTTTCCCTTGCCCTTCTTGAAACTAGTGGTTTTACTAACCATCAACAATTGATGCTCCTACTTGATTTCTACTTTCATGGTGTCAAACATCGCGAATTACTCAAGGATCATCATGTCTATCCCTGATATGTTATAGTTCATCACTAAGCTCTAATAGCTTGGTGGCAGTGACTATGGAGAACTATCACTATCTCATCTGGAAGATTAACTCCCACTCGATTCAAGCGATTGTAGTACTCAAACAATCTGAGCACATGCTCAATGATTGAGCTTTTCTCCCTTAGTTTGCAGGCTTAAGAAACTTGTCAGAGGTCTCATACCTCTTGACGTGGGCACTAGTCTGAAATCCCAATTTCAGTCTTTGAAACATCTCATATGTTCTGCGACGTTTCAAAAACATCTTTGGTGCCACTATTCTAAACCGTTAGTATTATGCACTGAACTATCACGTAGTCATCAAAACGTGTATGTCAGATGTTTCCCAACATCTACAGACGACGCTCGAGGTTCAACGCACTGAGCGGTGCATTAAGGACATAGCCCTTCTGTGTAGCAATGAGGACAATCCTCAGTTCACGGACCCAGTCTGCATAATTGCTACTGCCAACTCTCAACTAAATTTTCTCTAGGAACATATCTAAAATAGTAGAACCAAAGCGTGATCTACGACATAAATTGCAAAGGCCTTTTGACTATGTTCATGATAATTAAGTTCATCTAATCAAATTATTCAATGAACTCCCACTTAGATAGACATCCCTCTAGTCATCTAAGTGATACATGATCCGAGTCAACTAGGCCGTGTCCGATCATCACATGAGACGGACTAGTCATCATCGGTGAAAATCTTCATGTTGATCGTATCCACTATACGACTCATGTTCGACCTTTTGGTCTCTTGTGTTCCGAGGCCATGTCTGTACATGCTAGGCTCGTCAAGTCAACCTAAGTGTTTCGCATGTGTAAATCTGGCTTACACCCATTGTATGCGAACGTTAGAATCTATCACACCCGATCATCACGTGGTGCTTCAAAACAACGAACCTTCGCAACGGTGCACAGTTAGGGGGAACACTTTCTTGAAATTTTAATGAGGGATCATCTTATTTATGCTACCGTCGTTCTAAGCAAATAAGATGCAAAAACATGACAAACATCACATGCAAATCATAAAGTGACATGATATGGCCAATATCATCTTGCGCCTTTGATCTCCATCTTCGAGGCGAGGCATGAACACCATCGTCACCGGCATGACACCATGATCTCCATCATCATGATCTCCATCATCATGTCTTCATGAAGTTGCCTCGCCAACTATTACTTCTACTACTATGGCTAACGGTTAGCAATAAAGTAAAGTAATTACATGGCATTTTCATTGACACGCATGTCATAAATAGATTAAGACAACTCCTATGGCTCCTGCCGGTTGTCATACTCATCGACATGCAAGTCATGATTCCTATTACAAGAACATGATCAATCTCATACATCACATATATCATTCATCACATCCTTTTGGCCATATCACATCACATATCAAACCCTGCAAAAACAAGTTAGACGTCCTTTGTTGTTGCATGTTTTACGTGGCTGCTATGGGTTTCTAGCAAGAACGTTTCTTACCTACGCAAAACCACAACGATGATATGCCAATTGCTATTTACCCTTCATAAGGACCCTTTTCATCGAATCCGATCCGACTAAAGTGGGAGAGATAGACACCCGCCAGCCACCTTATGCATCAAGTGCATGTCAGTCGGTGGAACCTGTCTCACGTAAGTGTACGTGTAAGTCCGGGCCGCTTCATCCCACAATGCCGCCGAATCAAGATAAGACTAGTAATGGCAAGCAAATTGAACAAATCATCGCCCACAACTGCTTTGTGTTCTACTCGTGCATAGAATCTATGCATAGACCTAGCTCATGATGCCACTCTTGGGGAACATAGCAATAATTCAAAATTTTCCTACGTGTCACCAAGATCAATCTAGAAGATGCTATCAATGAGAGAGAGGGAGTGCATCTTCATACCCTTGAAGATCGCTAAGCGGAAGCATTACAAGAACGCGGTTGATGGACTCGTACTCGCGGCGATTCAAATAGCGGAAGATCCGATCTAGCGCCGAACGGACGGCGCCTCCATGTTCAACACACGTACAGCCCGGGGACGTCTCCTCCTTCTTGATCCAGCAAGGGGAGAGGAGAAGTTGAGGGAGAACTCCAGCAGCACGACGGCATGGTGGCAATGGAGCTAGTGGTTCTCCAGCAGGGCTTCGCCAAGCACTATGGAGGAGGAGGAGGTGTAGGAGGAGGGAGGGCTGCACCAGGGAAGAGGTGCTGCTGCCCTCCCACCCCTCCACTATATATAGGGGAAAGGGGAGAGGGGGAGGCGCCCTAAGGTTTCCCCTAGGGGCGGCGGCCAGGCAGATTGGATCTCCCTAGGGAAAATCCTAGGGAGACCTGCCCCCCAAGCCAAGCAGGTGGAGGCTTGCCTCCCAAGCCAGGCGGAGGTGCCCCACCTCCCCATGTAACGTGGGAAAGGGTGTGGGGGGCGCACCACCCCTTAGTGGGCTGGTTTGCCCCTTCCCCTTTGGCCCATGAGGCCCTCCAACACTTGCCGGGGCTCCTGGAACACCTTTCGGTCATGCTGGCCATAGCCTGGTACCCCCGGAACACTTCCGGACTCCAATAACCTTCGTCCAATATATCGATCTTCACCGCCGGACCATTCCAGAACTCCTCGTGATGTACGGATCTCATCCGGGACTCCGAACTACCTTCGGTAACCACATACTATTTCCCATAACAAATCTAGCGTCACCGAACCTTAAGTGTGTAGACCCTACGGGTTCGGGAACCATGCCGACATGACCGAGACACCTCTCCGACCAATAACCAATAGCGGGATCTGGATAACCATATTGGCTCCCACATGTTCCACGATGATCTCATCGGATGAACCACAACGTCGGGGATTCGATCAATCCCGTATTCAATTCCCTTTGTCAATCGGTATGTTACTTGCCCGAGATTCGATCGTCGGTATCCCAATACCTTGTTCAATCTCGTTACCGGCAAGTCACTTTACTCGTTCTATAACGCATGATCCCGTGACTAACTCCTTAGTCACATTGAGCTCATTATGATGATGCATTACCCAGTGGGCCCAGAGATACCTCTCCGTCATACGGAGTGAAAAATCCCAGTCTCGATTCGTGCCAACTCAACAGACACTTTCGGAGATACCTGTAGTGCACCTTTATAGTCACCCAGTTACGTTGTGATGTTTGATACACCCAAAGCACTCCTACGGTATCCGTGAGTTGCACGATCTCATGGTCTAAGGAAATGATACTTGACATTAGAAAAGCTCTAGCAAACGAACTACACGATCTTGTGCTATGCTTAGGATTGGGTCTTGTCCATCACATCATTCTCCTAATGATGTGATCCCGTTATCAATGACATCCAATGTCCATGGTCAGGAAACCATGACCATCTATTGATCAACAAGCTAGTCAACTAGAGGCTTACTAGGGACATGTTGTGGTCTATGTATTCACACATGTATTACGGTTTCCGGATAATACAATTATAGCATGAACAATAGACAATTATCATGAACAAGGAAATACAATAATAACCATTTTATTTATGCTACCGTCGTTCTAAGCAAATAAGATGTAAAAACAAGATAAACATCACATGCAATCAAATAGTGACATGATATGGCCAATATCATTTTGCTCCTTTTGATCTCCATCTTTGGGGCGCCATGATCATCATCGTGACCGGCATGACACCATGACCTCCATCATCATGATCTCCATCATCGTTTCTTCATGAAGTTGTCTCACCAACTATTACTTCTACTACTATGGCTAACGGTTAGCGATAAAGTAAAGTAATTACATGATGTTTATGTTGAAACGCAGGTCATAAATAAATTAAGACAACTCCTATGGCTCCTGCCGGTTGTCATACTCATCGACATGCAAGTCGTGATTCCTATTACAAGAACATGATCAATCTCATACATCACATATATCATTCGTCACATCCTTTTGGCCATATCACATCACACGGCATATGCTGCAAGAACAAGTTAGACGTCCTCTAATTGTTGTTGCAAGTTTTTTACGTGGCTGCTATAGGTTTCTAGCAAGAACGTTTCTTACCTACGCCAAAACCACAACATGATATCCCAATTTCTATTTACCCTTCATAAGGACCCTTTTCATCGAATCCGTTCCGACTAAAGTGGGAGAGACATACACCCTCTAGCCACCTTATGCAACTAGTGCATGTCAGTCGGTGGAACTAGTCTCACGTAAGCATACGTGTAAGGTCGGTCCGGGCCACTTCATCCCACGATGCCGCTGAATCAAGATAAGACTAGTAACAGCAAGTAAATTGACAAAATCGATGCCCACAACAACTTGTGTTCTACTCGTGCATAGAAACTACGCATAGACCTAGCTCATGATGCCACTGTTGGGGATCGTTGCAGAAATTAAAAAATTTCTACGCATCACCAAGATCAATCTATGGAGTAACTAGCAACGAGAGAGAAGGGAGTGCATCTTCATACCCTTGAAGATCGTGAGTCGGAAGCGTTGCAAGAACGCGGTTGGAGGAGTCGTACACGTAGCGATTCAGATCGCGGCCGAATCCGATCTAAGCACCAAACAACGGTGCTTCCGCGTTCAACACACATGCAGCCCGATGACGTCTCCCACGCCTTGATCCAGCAAGGAGGAGGTAGAGGTTGAGGAAGAAGGCTCCAACAGCAGCACGACGGCGTGGTGGTGATGGAGTGGCAGTTCTCCGGCAGGGCTTCGCCAAGCTCATGCGGAGGAGGAGAGGTGTTGGGGAGGGGAGGGACTGCGCCTTGGATGTGGTCCTGCAGCCCTCCCCTCGCCCCTCTATTTATAGGGACAAGGGTAAGGGGGCCGGCCCCTCTAGATGAGATCTAGAGGGGGGCAAGGGGGAGGGGGCTTGCCCCCCAAGCAAGGGTGGTGCCCCCTTTAGGGTTCCCCCCAAACCCTAGGCGCATGGGCCCTAGGGTGGGATGGCGCCCAGCCCACTAGGGGCTGGTTCCCTTCCACCCACAACCCATAAGGCCCTCCGGGGCAGGTGGACCCTCCCGGAACCCCTCCGGTGGTCCCGGTACAATACCGGCATACCCCCGAATATTTCCGGTGACCGTATGATGACTTCCCATATATAAATCTTCACCTCTGGACTATTCCGGAACTCCTCGTGACGTCCGGGATCTCACACGGGACTCCGATCAACATTCTGTAATCACATACGAATCTTCCTAATAAACCTAGCGTCATCGAACCTTAAGTGTGTAGACCCTACGGGTTCGGGAACCATGCAGACATGACCGAGACAACTCTCCGGCCAATAACCAACAGCAGGATCTGGATACCCATGTTGGCTCTCACATGTTCCACGATGATCTCATCGGATGAACCACGATGTCGAGGATTCAAGCAATCCCGTATACAATCCCCTTTGTCAATCGGTACGTTACTTGCCCGAGATTCGATCGTCGGTATCCCAATACCTTGTTCAATCTTGTTACCGACAAGTCACTTTACTCGTTCCACAACACATCATCCCGTGACCAACCCTTTAGTCACATTGAGCTCATTACGATGATGTCTTACCGAGTGGGCCCAGAGATACCTCTCCATCATACGGAGTGACAAATCCCAGTCTCGATTCGTGCCAACCCAACAGATACTTTCAGAGATACCCGTAGTGCACCTTTATAGCCACCCAGTTACGTCGTGATGTTTGGCACACCCAAAGTATTCCTACAGTATCCGGGGGTTGCACAATCTCATGGTCTAAGGAAAAGATACTTGACATTAGAAAAGCTTTAGCAGACGAACTACACGATCTTACGCTATGCTTAGGATTGGGTCTTGTCCATCACATCATTCTCCTAATGATGTGATCCCGTTATCAATGACATCCAATGTCCATGGTCAGGAAACCGTAACCATCTATTGATCAACGAGCTAGTCAACTAGAGGCTCACTAGGAACATGTTGTGGTCTATGTATTCACACATGTATTACGATTTCCGGATAACACAACTATAGCATGAACAATAGACAATTATCATGAACAAGGAAATACAGTAATAACCATTTTATTATTGCCTCTAGGGCATATTTCCAACAAGACTTCCTCCTCAATTTCACCATTTAGAAAAGCACTTTTAATGTCCATTTGGTACAAGGTGATATCATGATGATTAGCATAGGCAAGTAAGATGCGAATGGACTCAAGTCTAGCAACGGAGGCATATGTATCACCATAGTCCATACCTTTGACTTGAGTGTAGCCTTGGGCGACGAGGCATGCTTTGTTGCGGACGACTTGACCATCTTCATCTTGCTTGTTGCGAAACACCCATTTGGTACCAATGATGTTGTGGTTGTTGTCAGGCTTTTCAACCAATGTCCACACTTGATTTCTCTCAAAGTTGTGTAGCTCTTCATGCATAGCGTTTATCCAATCCGGATCTTCCAATGCTTCTTAACCCTTCATAGGTTCAATGCGAGAGATGAATGAATAATGTTCAGAAAGTTAGCTAAACGAGTTTTAGAGCGAGTGATTCTCCTGGTTTGGATATCATTGTAGATTTGCTCGACGGGATGATCTTTGGCGATTCTTGCTCGAACTCGTGAAAGCTTTTGCTTGGATCTTGGTTGAACATCTTCTTCATCTTGTTCTTCTTCTTGGCCTTCTTCGTTGTTGACGTTGTCGTTCTCTTGTCATGGTGGAGAAGGAGGTTGTTGGCGTTCATCTTGGTGCACTTCCTCGTTTTCTTCATCTTGGTGTGTCCCACTTGTGGATGCTTTCGTATCAACTCTTGGTTCACCTTGTCGTGAGGTAGAAGCTTCCACTTGGATGGACGAGGTACTCTCCTTCACCTCTGTTGGACGAATCTTCCCAATAGACAAGTCTTGGATTGCTTCCGAAGGGTCTTTGTCTCCTACATCAATTGGCAATTGCTCTACTTGCGAGCCGTTAGATTCATCAAACTTCACATCCACCATCTCTTCAACCTTTCGGGTGAAATTATTGTAGAAACGGTATGTGTGAGAGTTTGAGCCATAACCAAGTAGGAAACCTTCATGAGACTTAGGAGCAAATTTAGAACGACGATGTTTATCAAGAATGTAGCACTTTGCCGAATACTCGAAAGTATCCAACTTGTGGTTTGTTACCGGTGAGGAGCTCGTATGCCGTCTTGTTGAGTAGCTTGTGAAGATACAAGTGATTTGTTGCATGACAAGCTGTCTCAACCGCTTCCGCCCAAAAGTGTTTTGGCGTCTTGTACTCATCAAGCATCTTTCTTGCCATCTCAATAAGAGTCCGGTTCTTCCTCTCAACGACTCCATTTTGTTGAGGTGTGTACGTAGCCGAGAACTCATGTGAAATCCCTTCTTTGTCAAGAAAGGTATCCACATTTGCGTTCTTGAACTCCGTTCCGTTGTCGCTTTGAACCTTCTAAATCTTCACGTCAAATTGATTTTGGGCTTTCCTAGCGAAGTTTTTGAAGATCTTTTGGACCTGCGATTTGTCATCAAGAAAGAACACCCACGTAAATCTTGAAAAATCATCAACTATGACTAGTCCAAATGAGTTACCACCGAGACTCTTGTAGGCATTTGGACCAAAGAGATCCATGTGAAGTAGCTCGAGTGGTCTTCTCGTGGTCATGATGTTCTTTGCGCGATGACTTCCTCCAACTTATTTCCCTGCCTGACAAGCACTACAAAGTCTATCCTTGTCAAATATGACATCTTTTACTCCAAGGATGTGATCACCTTTAATAGGCTTGTCAAGGTTTCGCATACCAACATGACCTAATTGTCTATGCCATAACCAACCTTCAGAAGATTTAGCAATTAAACAAGTTCTAGGTTGAGCCTTTTTAGTGAAATCAACAATGTAAAGATCACCTCTACGTATTCCGGTAAAGACCATTTTATGATTGTCTCTACAAAACACTTGGCAATCTACTTCAGTGAATAGGATAATGAAACCGAAATCAGCAAGTCTAGATACTGAAAGTAAGTTGTACCCAAGAGATTCAACGAGCATGACATTTTGTATGGAGCTATCATGTGAGATGGACACCTTACCGAGGCCAACCACCTTACCCTTTGAGTTATCACCAAAGGTGACATATTTTCGAGGGCCATCGTTTTCAGCAAGCTCACGGAACATATCTTTATCTCCAGTCATATGATCAGTACATCCACTATCGAGAACCCATTCCTTTCCTCCGGCCATGTAGCCGCGAAGATTTGCCATAAGACCAAAGTGTCTCATCGCATCATCAAGGTCATAGTCACTATCATCCTCATCCTCATCAGAGTATCCATGTTCAACATCATCTTGTGATTGATCAATTCCTAGAGAGGGTAATTCATTAGATAAATGATCATTTCTATAGTTATCTTTATGAATTCTAATAGCTCTGGAAATGATATTGCTAATGATTCCAACATTTCCTTTGGCACTCTTAAGATTAGTGAGCTCAAATAAGCAGTCACCAAAATTGGGATCATTGGAATTCATCTTAATCAAGGCAATGGATTTATGGAGAATTTCATCTAGATCTTTCAAGGAATAATTTGGAAAGAGTTCCTTAAGAAATTTCCATATGGTGTAGGCACACTTAAGAGTAGGCAAATATCCAATCAAGTTTCTAGGCAAGCCTCTAGTGATAAGATTAACAGTTCTAAGGTTGCGGATCATGTCAATAGACTCATCAAGGGTAGGATGCAAAGGATCAACATGAGGTGCACAAGGGCTAGCAATGTACTTGCTCAAATGATATTCATTGAAAATCTCAAGCATTTCATTTTTCCACTCATGAAAATATTCTCCATCAAGAATAGGCACTCTACGTCTAAGACTCCCCAAAGTAGACTCATCCATCTTCCTCCAATGGTGTTTAAACCAAAGCAATGGAGACCAATGCTCTGATACCAATTGAAAGGATCGAGAAGAGGTGTCTAGGGGGGGGTGATTAGACACTAGCTGCTAAAAGTTAGAGTTTTTAAATTCTTCAGGTTGAAGTGGATTTTTGGCACAAGTTTAACACACACAATACATATCAAGCAAGCATGCAAAGAGTATATGAGCAGCGGAAAGTAAAGCATGCAACTTGCAAGAATGTAAAGAGAGGGGTTTGGAAGATTCAAACGCAATTGGAGACACGGATGTTTTTGTCGTGGTTCCGATAGGTGGTGCTATCGTACATCCACGTTGATGGAAACTTCAACCCACAAAGGGTAACGGTTGCGCGAGTCCACGAAGGGCTCCACCCATGAAGGGTCCACAAAGAAGCAACCTTGTCTATCCCACCATGGCCATCGCCCACGAAGGACTTGCCTCACTAGCGGTAGATCTTCACGAAGTAGGAGATCTCCTTGCCCTTACAAACTCCTTGGTTCAACTCCACAATCTTGTCGGAGGCTCCCAAGTGACACCTAGCCAATCTAGGAGACACCACTCTCCAAGAAGTAACAAATGGTGCGTTGATGATGAACTCCTTGCTCTTGTGCTTCAAATGATAGTCTCCCCAACACTCAACTCTCTCTCACATGATTTGGATTTGGTGGAAAGAAGATTTGAGTGGAAAGCAACTTGGGGAAGTCTAGAGATCAAGATTCATACGGTAGGAATGGAATATCTTGGTCTCAACACAAGCCTAGGTGGTTCTCTCTTAGTAAATATAGGTTGGAAGTGTAGGTTTGTTCTGATGGCTCTCTCCACGAATGAAGAGGAGGTGGAGCGGTATTTATAGCCTCCACACAAAATCTAACCATTACACATAACTTCCCAAACTCGGTGGGACTGAATGATTAAACTCGGTCTGACCGATTTAGCAAAGCTAGTGACCGTTAGGGTTTTCGGTGGGACCGACATGCAACTCGGTAGGACCGATATGATTAGGGTTAGGGAATAACGTAATCTCGGTGAGACCGATTACACAAACTCGGTGAGACCGATTTTGGTAATAAGCTAACCAAAGAGTTGGTCAGGTAAACTCGGTGGGACCGATTGCTCATTTCGGTGAGACCGAAATGTTACAAAAGGGAACCAGAGAGTTTACATTGCAGTTTCGGTGGGACCGATCGCAAGTTTCGGTGAGACCGAAAGTTTTGCAATAGGCAACAGAGAGTTTGCAATCCCATCTCGGTGAGACCGAGATCTCTATCGGTGAGACCGATTTGCCTAGGGTTTGTGGCAGTGGCTATGACATTTGAAACTCGGTGGCGCCGGATAGAAAGAATCGGTGGGGCCGAGTTTGACTTTTGGTTTAGGTCATATGTGGATGTGAGAAAGTAGTTGAGGGTTTTGGAGCATATCACTAAGCATTTTGAGCAAGAACCTCATTAAGCAACACCTCATCCCTCCTTGATAGTATTGGCTTTTCCTATAGACTCAATGTGATCTTGGATCACTAAAATGGAAAATGTAGAGTCTTAAGCTTTGAGCTTGAGCCAATCCTTTGTCCTTAGCATCTTGAAGGGGTTTCACATCCTCTAGTCCATGCCACTTCACTGATGAACTTATCTGAAACATACTAGAGAAAAATGTTAGTCCAACAAGAGATATGTTGACATTAATTACCAAAACCCCTTAGGGAGCACTTGTGCTTTCAGATGGTTATATACGAATCCCATCCATCTCCATCTACATCCAGTATGCCCACAAGGGGATTATGAGCACCATGAAATTGTTGACGAAGAGGGGTTGGTGATGACAATGTTGACGGATCCCTCTCTCCGGAGCCACTGATGGACTCCAGATCAGGGCTCCCGACAAAGAACACGAGGCGGCGGCGACTTCATATCGTAAAACGTGATGAAACTTTCTCTCTGATTTTTTTCTTTAGAAGATAGAATATATATATATATATATATAGTGCTAGAATTAGGTCAGGACAAGGTCCAAGGGACCCACAACAGCATGGCGTGCCCCTGATACATCTCCAACGTATCTATAATTTTTTATTGTTCCATGCTATTATATTATCTGTTTTGGATGTTTTATATGCATTAATATGCTATTTTATATTATTTTTGGGACTAACTTATTAACCTAGTGCCCAGTGCTAGTTGGTGTTTTTTCCTTGTCACGGCTATGCCCCTCCAACTTGGAGATAGTATCCTCATGCGACTCAATGATATCATTGGCCTCACCAAGTTGTTCCAAGAGAGCAACTAAGTGCTTCTTGGACTCACACTTGAGTTTACTCACAAACTTGGTAAACTCATTCTCATCAACTTTCTCCACCTCACTACCGTCTACACAATATAACAATGAAGGAGTAGTAATGATGGTGGTTTTGATGTTAGAAGTTACCTTGTTGATACCTTTGGCCATGAGACACTTGGCAATGGTGTTTTCGTTGGGGGCACCAAAGAGAGACACCTTGGAGGGAGAAGATGTAGCAATGGCAATGGTTGTCGTTGCCATTCCTTCTCCACTTGTATCTTCCTCATCATCATCTGAGGGGTACTCTTCATGTGGCACCAAGCCCTTTGGAGGAGTCTTCTTGGTGAAGTTGTTCTTACCAGGGAAGGACTTGGCTTTATCTTTGCGAATGAGCTTCCCACCATTGTCTTCCCTCTTCTCGTAGGGGCAATCCACCACAAAGTGACTCACATTGCCACAATTGTAGCAAGTTCTTACACGTTGCTTGATCTTTGACCCACTTGAGTTGTTCTTGGTGAAGTTGGGCATTGAGTTCCCCTTGTTGCTCCAAATTTGCCTTGACGCAAGGGCTATGTGCTCATGATAAGCATATTTGGTGTCTTCGGGGCCACACTCCTCTTCTTCTTCTTCCGGAATGACCTTGGCCTTCAAAGCAAGGGTGGGAGTGCTTTTCTTTGACCGGACACGAGCAAGAGCATTGTCGGCGGTCTTGTTCATGATGTTCATGGCAATGAACTCATCCAACACTTCACTTGAGGTTAGGGTGTGGAAGTTCGGCCTTTGTCGAATCATGGAAGACATGGCTTTGTTGAATGGCATGATGGCCTTGAGGAACTTGCACTTGATCCAAGTGTCATCTATATCTTTGCTTCCATGGTCTTGGAGAGCAACCACAAGAGTGGTCACCCTCCGGTAAAGATCACGTGGATCTGTTGGGAAACGTAGCATGCAATTTCAAAAAAATTCCTACGCTCATGCAAGATCTATCTAAGAGATGCATAACAACGAGAAGGCGAGAGTGTGTCAACGTACCATCGTAGACCGAAAGCGGAAGCGTTTGACAATGCGGTTGATGTAGTCGAACTTCTTCCCGTTCCGACCGATCAAGCACCGAACGCACGGCATCTTCCAGTTCTGCACACGTTCAGCTCGATGACATCCCTTGTCCTCTTGATCCAGCAAAGGTGTCGAGGAAGAAGATGAGTTCCGTCAGCACAACAACGTGGAGACAGTGATGGTGAAGTGATCCACGCAGGGCTTCGCCTAAGCACTACGATGATATGACCGGAGGCGTAAACCGTGGAGAGGGGCGCCGCACACGGCTAACAATTGATGGTGTGTCCTCTAGGCGCCCCCTCCCCACATATATATATAGGTTGGAGGGGGGAAGAGGCAGCCAGGGAGTGCCTAAGTAGGTCGAACCCTACTTGGGTTCCCACCCCAATTCGCCCCCTTCCTTGTTTTGGCACTAGGAGAAGGAAGGAGGAGGTGGCGCCCCCCTTTCCTTTCTCCCTTGAGAAGGGGAAGGAAAGAGGGGCTAGCCCTTCTCCCTTTCCTTCCCTAGGTCTGGCCGGACTGGTGGAGGGGCGCACCAGCCCCCTGTGGGCTGGTCTGTCCCTCCCTAGGCCCATTAAGCCCATATAGTTTGCCAGGGGTTGCCCGGAACCCCTTCCGGTGACCCCATACGTACCCGGTACCCCTAGAACACTTTTGGTGTCCAAATACTATCGTCCTATATATGAATCTTTACCTCTTGACCATTTAGAGACTCCTAGTCATGTCCGTGATCTCATCCGGGACTCTGAACAACATTCCGTCACCAAATCACATAACTCATACAATACAAAATCATCATCGAATGTTAAGCGTGCAGACCCTACGGGTTCGAGAACTATGTAGACATGACTGAGACACCTCTCCGGTCAATAACCAACAGCGAAACCTGGATGCTCATATTGGTTCCCACATAATGAGAACATATGTTATTCCCTTTGTCATCGGTATGTTACTTACCCGAGATTCGATCGTAGGTATCTTCATACCTAGTTCAATCTCGTTATCGGCAAGTCTCTTTACTCGTTCCGCAATGCATCATCCCGCTACTAACTCATTAGTCACATTGCTTGCAAGGATTATCATGATGTGCATTACCGAGAGGGCCCAGAGATACCTCTACAATACTCGGAGTAACAAATCCTAATCTCGATCTATGCCAACCCAACAAACACCTTCGAAGATACCTATAGAGCATATTTATAATCACCCAGTTACGTTGTGACGTTTGATAGCACACAAGGTATTCCTCCGGTATTCGGGAGTTGCATAATCTCATAGTCGAAGGAATATGTATTTGACATGAAGAAAGCAATAGCAATAAAACTTAATGATCATTATGCTAAGCTAACGAATGGGTATTGTCCATCACATCATTCTCCTAATGATGTGATCTCGTTCATCAAATGACAACACATGTCCATGGCTAGGAAACTTAACCATCTTTGATTAACAAGCTAGTCTAGTAGAGGCTTACTAGGGACACTGTGTTTTGTCTATGTATCCACACATGTATCAAGTTTCCGGTTAATACGATTCTAGCATGAATAATAAACATTTATCATGATATAAGGAAATATAAATAACAACTTTATTATTACCTCTAGGGCATATTTCCTTTAGGATCCTCATCTTCAAGCATCACAAATTCATCGGCCTCATCAAGGAACACTTCAAAGTTGGACCGTTGGATGCTTGAGCTCCACTTATACATAGAGACAATGTGATCCCAACAATCCTTTGCACGAGTGAAAGGTCGTAGGTGCGCAAGGTCTTCAGGAGGAGCCGCTTCTTGAAGGATGAACAAAATGGAGTGATTGTATTGATTGTCCACTTCTTCTCTTGGGGTGAAGTTGTTTGGATCATGCAGGTAGAAGCCTTGCTCAATGATTCTCCAAAGGTTAGTTGAGCAATGATTCAAATGAGACTTAATGCGGAAGACCCAACTAGCAAAATCACCCTTAACAAGCTTGGGAGGAGGACCATGAATATTAATGTGAGCTATGGGGACCGATCCTCCATAGACCGGGGGAGGGGGAACTGAGGCAATAGTTCCTTTCCCACTCTTGTCATGAGGAGAAGGAACATGAGTACCCTTAGCCGCTTCCTTGGCGGAATTGGCCTCTGACTCCGATGCCGTGGGATTAACCACAAGCAAGGGATCGGGAGTGGATTTCATCCCCTCAAGTAGTTCTTTAATCATTGACTTGACTTCGGTCGTCATAGACTTCTTAAGTGAAGCCACAACTTCATTTAAGTCATCTTGAGTGATCGAAGTCACCTCCACGGCCTTGGGCACTTCCTCCTCGGAGTCAACCATACTATTCGGGTGGTAAAACCCTTAATAAAGAGACAAGGCTCTCATACTAATTGAAAGGATCGATATGGTTGACTAGAGGGGGGTGAATAGGCAACTACCAATATTTAGCGTTTCTTAACAAATTAGGTTTAGCAACAAATAGGTTGTTTAGATGTGCAACTAGGTGAGCAACCTATATGATGCTAGCAACAACAACAACAAGTGCAAGCAAAGGATACAACACAATAATAGCTTGCACAAAGTAAAGGGAAGAGATAACCACAAGTGGAGCAGGTGAAGACGAGGATGTGTTACCGAAGTTCCCTCCCTTTGAGGGAAGTACGTCTTCGTTGGAGCGGTGTGGAGGCACAATGCTCCGCAACAAGCCGGTAGGGCCACCGTATTCTCCTCACGCCCTCACATAATGCGAGATGCCGTGATTCCACTAGTGGTGCCCTTGAAGGTGGCGATCGAACCTTTACAAACAAGGTTGGAGCTATCTCCACAACTTGATTGGAGGCTCCCAACGATACCACGGAGCTTCATCACAATGGAATGTGGCTCCGAGGTGACCTCAACCGTCTAGGGTGCTCAAGCACCCAAGAGTAACAAGATCCGCAAGGGATTAGTGGGGGGAATCAAATTTCTCTTGGTGGAAGTGTGATAACCCACAAGTATAGGGGATCAATTGTAGCCTCTTTCGATAAGTAAGAGTATTGAACCCAACGAGGAGTTAAAGGTATAACAAATATTCCCTCAAGTTCTATCGACCACCGATACAACTCTACGCACGCTTAACGTTCGCTTTACCTAGAACAAGTATGAAACTAGAAGTACTTTGTAGGTGTAACGGGATAGGTTTGCAAGAATATAAAGAGCACATAAATAAAAACTAGGGGCTATTTTTAGGCAAAGAAGCAATAAAGTTAGTATAGCGAGCGTGGAAAAGTGGTGGTAGGAGTTGCGAAATTGTCCCTAAGCAATTGACTACGTTACTAGACCGATAGCAAGTTTTATGTGGGAGAGGCCACTGCTAGCATGTCATCCCTAACTTGGAATTCTATGCACTTATGATTGGAACTATTAGAAAGCATCCGCAACTACTAACGTTCATTAAGGTAAAACCCAACCATAGCATTAATATATATTGGCCCCCCTTCAATCCCGTATGCATCAATTTCTATGCTAGGTTGAAGCTTCTGTCACTCTTGCCCTCCAATACATAGTCCTATCAACATACAACTAACCCTATGGTATGATCCACGCGCGTGCTCATATGATGGGCACCAAAGGACAGCAACATAACCAGAAGCAATTTAAACCAATCATAGCAATTCACCAATTACCAATAGGACAACGAAAATCTACTCAGACATCATAGGATGGCAACACATCATTGGATAATAATATGAAGCATAAAACACCATGTTCAAGTAGAGGGTACAGCGGGTTGCAGGAGAGTGGACCGCTATAGATAGATGGGGGAAGGTGATGAAGATGTTGGTGAAGATGACAGAGGTGTTGGTGTAAATCGTTGTCACACGATGATGGCCCCGGCGGCGTTCCGGCGCCACCAGGAGAGAGGGGGAGAGAGCCCCCTTCTTCTTCTTCTTCTTCTTCTTCTTCCTTGACCTTCTCCCTAGATGGGAGAAGGGTTTACCCCCTAGTCCATGGCTTCCATGGCGGCGGAGGGGCGAGAGCCCCTCTGAGATTAGATTTGTCTGTCTCTATTTCTGTGTTTCAGATTCTGGCCTTTCACCATTTCTTATATTCCCGGAGATCCGTAACTCCGATTGGGCTGAAATTTTAACACGGTTTCTATCCGGATATTGGCTTTCTTGTGGTGAAAGAAGGGAACCAACCGCCTTATGAGTGGCCACGAGGGTCAGGGGCATGCCCACCCCCCTGGGGCGCGCCCCCTGCCTCATGACCCCCTCGGGCATCGTCTCGCGTTGATTCTTCTTCCCAAAATTCACATATATTCCAAAAATATCTCCGTAAGTTTTTATCCCGCTTGGACTCTATTTGATATGGATTTTCTGCGAAACAAAAAACATGCAGCAAACAGGAACTGGCACTGGGCACTGGATCAATATGTTAGTCCCAAAAATAGTATAAAAAGTTGCCAAAAGTATATAAAAGTTGTAGAATATTGGCATGGAACAATCAAAAATTATAGATACAACGGAGACGTATCAGCATCCCCAAGCTTAATTCCTGCTCATTCTCGAGTAGGTAAATGATAAGAAAGATAATTTTTGATGTCACTACAAAAAAATACACTTCCGTGATGATATGTGTTTGTCACAGTAGGTCACCTTTTCTGTCATGCATGTACATCCATGCCAAATTTATGACAGAATCAAGATAGTCATACCTGTGCTGTCGTAGAAATGTTCCATGACATTACCAAAATTATCATCACGGAAGTGTCCATTTCCATGACGATATATCGCGCGTCACAGAAGTGCTTTCGTCAAGGGTGACCGACACGTGGCATCCACCGTAACGGAATGCCGTTAAGCTATCGGGTCCGGTTTTGGATCCGATAACCCGTTAACAGCCTCGACCAATGGGGATTTTCCAGATGTAAAATCATCATTGGCTGGAGGAAACACGTGTCGGCTCACCATTGGGACAGATGTCATCCACTCATTGGACCCAAAGCGCCCATGATACGCCGACATGTGGCACGGCCCAACAGAGGCCCATATATGTTAAAAAGGCCGGCCCAGTCAAAGGCCCGTAGTAGTTACTCAGGTACTAGTGGGCCAGCCCAATAACGGTCTGCTTAATAAAGGCCCATTTACGGCCCGAAGCCAACTCTAGCCCGTTAATTGTTCGCCGAATATTTGGGCCCGTTTATGGCCCGAAGCCAGATCTGGCCCGTTAATTGTTCGCCGAATATTTGGGCCTAATTACAACCCACTGAATTTCGGCCTGTTAGAGGCCTGATGTAGACATGGGCCCATTTCAGCCCGGTGTGACTTTCGGCCTGGGAATGGCCCGTGCTGCCCATGGGCCATATATGGTCCGACGGGGCATTGGGCCCACTAAGGCCCATGATAAAGGTGGCAACAGTTAAGCCCAACGTGACTTTGGGCCTGTTAAAGGCCCGTCGCATAATTCGGCCCGTTGATGTCTGTACTAAGCTTTCGGCCTCTTAAAGGCCCATGATATCAGTGGGCCAACTAAGGCCCGAGATATGTTTCGGCCTGGTAACTGCCCGTGATATAACTGGGCCCAAAAAGGCCCGGTCTACATTTCATCCTGCTGAAGGCCCGTCGACGACTAGTGAAAATTGAGGCCCAACATGCATTTTGGCCTGCTAAAGGCCCATGGTTTCATCTGGGCCATAACAGGCCAGTACAATATTCAGCCTGTTAATGGCCCAATGCTACCTGGGCCAAACTAAGCACTGGGTCCACAAAAGGCCCAACTAAAATATAGGCTGGTGTAAGTTGTGGGCCTCGCGCAAAGTGTGAAGGCCCCAATCATTCGGGCCCAAGAAAGATGCAGGCCGGCCCAATTGTGGCCCGCTAAACACCAGGCCCGTTAGAGGCGAATGTTTCGGCCCGGTCGACTACATCTGATTTTTTTTCAGATATCGGATGATGGCAGTAACTAGTAGGAATTAAGAACAAACCTACTCTATACAATAAATAAATTATGGCATAGTAACTAAGAATAAACCTACACTATACAATAAAGGATTTATGGTATATTACATCCACTGGGCATCGAAGTTCGCCACTAGTGATCATAAAGCGCAACGAAGAAGCAGATTGCAAAAACTGGGCACCATTGCAGCGTAACAAAATAATACTGAATCGAGACCACTTCCAAGACAGTTCAAGAAAGGTTAGCCTTGCGCGAGAACTGCCGCGCAAGCTGCTGAGCAAGGCTGTGAGACCAGCCTAGCATGTCGGTCATAGCTTCAGGGTGTAGCTGTTTAGCGATGAGGTTCTCATTGGTGTTCTCCGCAATCTTTCTTAGAGATAGGACTTCAAGTCGAAGCTGAGTTGCAGAATGCCTTTCTGCTAGAACTTGGGACTGAAGAAGTCGAACTAATTCAGACAATGAATTCTGTGAGCTTGTCTGACTGCTAGTCTCAAGTAACTTGAACACTGCATCAAGACAAGACTTTGGGGTTGTCTCGCTATCTTCAAGATGTTTTGCCTTCTTTGCTGCAATATATGTTGGGTTTGTCGCACAACCTTCAGCAGACTTGTGCATGCCATCAGGCATATCACCCTGAAACAAAGCAAAGAGATGATAGGTTTTGCACGTGTATAAACAAATATGATAACTGTGCTGTCAATTCCATCCAATTTCAAAATAGAAAATAAAGAGTAAGTTCAAAATATCAATAGCATAATTTGGCATCGTTCATAATGCGCGGAGCTTCACCACACTACTGGATTACCATGTCAACATAACAAGCATAGATGAAGGGCAAAGAAAATCATTGTATCTATTTTGGTTAATGTGCATGGCATGTTGTTCATATCATCAACCACATCAGTAAGATAAAATATGAGATGACAAGGTCTAAACATGGGCTGCTTCACCACACACTGGATTATACATCCATGAAAACAAGCATACATATAGGTAGTATTGAGTAATGTGCATGGTATGAATAAGGAATTTGGTTTTACAAGTAAAACTTAGAACTTACGGTTCTTGCGAACATGCATTTTGGTAGAAACAGCAAACTAAACAGCAGTAAACGATAGGGAGTATGAGCAAATTAAACAGAAGTTGAGGATAAAGGCTTTAGAAGGACTGACTTACATTAACAGTTAACACCGGCTTTATAATGCCCTTCTCCATGTCAAGGGAAGGATAACTCAAGAATTTTAGCACAGAATCTTCTTCGTAAGCATTGCCTGTACTCTACATTTTGCAGAGAGTAATTATAGATATGATAATACTGGAAGGGATAGAGGATAATGAAGATAAGATGCAAATTGATGCTACATAATCAACTACCAATCCCTAGAAGTACAAGCATTACAGGACAAAATGTACTGACAAGAGCAATGGGCTACACTTCTGCACTGGCATTGTCTGTGTATTCTACTTTTTGGTAAGATTAAATATAGATCTGATCTTTTTTAGTAAATGGTGAGCGAGGGAGATACGATGCAGAATGCTACACAATGAACCAATCCCTCTTCCCATAATACGAGAGTGTTTTGAACACTGGTGTACTGTACAAAACGTTCTTATATTATGGGTGAGGGAGTCCTGGATTAGGGGGTCTCCAGACAGCCGGACTATATACTTGGGCCGGACTGTTAGACTATGAAGATACAAGATTGAAGACTTCGTCTCGTGTCCGGATGGGACTCTACTTGGCATGGAAGGCAAGCTAGGCAATACGGATATGGATATCTCCTCCTTTGTAACCGACCTTGTGTAACCCTAACCCTCTCCGGTGTCTATATAAACCGAAGGGTTTTAGTCCGTAGGACAACAATCACAATATACAATCATACCATAGGCTAGCTTCTAGGGTTTAGCCTCTCTGATCTCGTGGTAGATCTACTCTTGTACTACCCATATCATCAATATCAATCAAGCAAGACGTAGGGTTTTACCTCCATCAAGAGGGCCCGAACCTGGGTAAAACATTGTGTCCCCTGCCTCCTGTTACCATCCGGCCTAGACGCACAGTTCGGGACCCCCTACCCGAGATCCGCCGCTTTTGACACCAACATTGGTGCTTTCATTGAGAGTTCCGCTGTGCCGTCGCCACCAGGAAGGATGTCTCATCCCATCTTTAAAGACGACACTGTTGCTGAGGGAGCTTTGGCTATCGGCCAAACTCTCCGGCTAGGCGGTTTTCTTATGACCGCCTGTTCGGCCGCTGCGCCGATGATGACTTCTCAGGTCATCGAAAGCAATCTTCATGTCAACTCGGAACTTGCCGAGCAGTTAGATCCAATGGAGCTCTCTTTCCTGAACGAGCTCTTGGATCGCATCGCCGCCCTGGGAGTCGCTACAGACTACGATCAGATTGGGCCTAAACCCGATCTGAGAGAGATCAACTCTCCCCAGGTCACCCATCACGTTGCAGTGGTGGAGGAACAATGCGGCAACCCTTCATCTATCTTAAGGACTAGCTATGTCCGGATTCCCGATCCCTCCAAGCCGGATACCCGCGGAGGGGAGGACGTTACTCAAGACCTGAACCTAGAGTCAGGCAGCGGGCTAGATTTATTGGAAAACATCCAAGAATCCAAACTTCCGAGTTCAGAAACTCCTTGGCCCCTGAGTCTCATATTGGGCGAGGATTCGGGTTCAATTTCACCCACCCACCAAACATAAGCGATCTATCCCAAATTAGGCAAGAGCCCGAAGAAACAGTACACCATTACTGGGCCAGATTCCTCCTGGTCATGAACAGGATAAAGGACTGCCGCGAGGAAGACGCAATTTCATTCTTCTGCAATAATTGCACGGACAAGGGAATTCTCAACGCCATAAGTTGCCACGAAATTACACGCTTTGCTGACTTGGTGTCCATAGTACGGAAGTACTGTGCGATGGAAAGCGCCTGGAAAACCGAAATAAAATTTTGGGATAATCCGGCCCTGAATACAAACCCAGTCCGAAATAAAAGGGTGCATTATCACAATACACCTGGGTTAACTACCAAAAAGCAAAAGACCTCTATAGGGCAAGGAACCATACTAGAGGGATGGCTCAACGGACCCTGCAAAATTCATAGTACAGCAGATGCAATACCAACGCACAGCCTTAGAGCATGTTGTATACTCCGGCAGGTGGCCAAAAGTGGTGAGGATCTACTACTCCCAGATACCACAGAGCACCATCCCGTGGACAACAATACGGTGTTAACAGACTTCGAGACCTTCGCGTCAAATAATAGACGCAAGCGAACACTCCGCAGCATGGCCGAAATCGGCCACATAGCAGAAATAAATCCTTGGAGTGACACGGCTATTACCTTCAATGCCAGTGACGAACCTAAATTCCGAACAGCCCGAGCACCAGCCGCACTGGTCCTCAGTCCAATCGTGGACGGCTTTCGACTCACCAAGGTACTCATGGACGGCGGCAGCGGATTAAACCTCATCTATGAGGAAACTCTTCAAAAGATGGAAATAGACTGGAGCCGCAACAACCTTTAGAGGAATCATCCCCAGTCGGGAAGCATGCTGTGCTGGGAAAATCACACTAGATGTGGTATTCGGCACGCCGGATAATTACACATGCGAAGAAATTAATTCCAAGTGGCCCCGTTCAGCAGCGGATACCACACTCTATTAGGGCGGGAGGCGTTTACAATCTTCCAAGCCATACCCCATTACGGGTACATGAAGCTCAAAATGCCCGGGCCCAACGGAATCATCACTCTTGCTAGTGATCCGGACATAGCACTCCACGCCGAAAATAAGACAGCCGCACTGGCCCTTGAGGCACTATCCGAAGCCCTAGCGGCCGAGGAACTAACTGTGCTGCGCTCCATGGTGAACAAGGACGACGTGATACTCGATAAAAGATCCAAGTCCACCTCCTTTAAACCGGCAGACAAAATAGTCAAATTCCAAGTCCATCCAACGGACCCTACAAAAACAGCTTCCATCGGGGCACAATTAAACCCTGATGTCGACGCCGCACTACGAGAGTTCCTACGCGGGAACTGGGACATTTTTTCCTGGCACCCTTCAGACATGCCAGGAATCCCACGCAGGCTGGCCGAGCACAGGCTAAATATCCTAAAAGGATTCAAGCCAGTCAAGCAGGCTCTTCGGCGTTTCTCCAAACCTAAGAGACAAGCCATGGGAGAGGAACTAGACAAGCTATTGGATGCCAGATTCATCAGATACATAAAACATCCGGACTGGCTAGCAAACCTGGTGATGGTACCAAAGAAGGACAAATCCTGGCGCTTGTGCGTCGATTTTAAGGACCTTAACAAGGCCTGCCCAAAGGATCCCTTCCCCCTCCCCCGCATCGATCAAATCATCGATCTACCGCAGGACACGATTCATTGTGTTTCCTAGATGCATACTCCGGCTACCATAAAATCAAAATGGCAGAGCCAGACCAAGCCGCAACGGCATTCATCACACCATACGGCCCATTCTGCTTCAACACAATGCCCTTCGGGCTCAAAAACGCCGGCGCGACATATCAGCGCATGATCCAGACATGTCTGGCAAACCAGATTGGCAAAACAGTGGAGGCATACGTAGATGACGTGGTCGTCAAAACCAAGCATGTCGAATCTCTAGTAGACGACTTGAGGCTCACATTCGATAACCTCCGAACATATGACATCAAGCTCAACCTGGAAAAATGATTTTTTGGCGTACCAGCCGGAAAGCTCCTGGGATTCATTATCTCCAGTAGAGGTATTGAAGCTAATCCGTCCAAAATCCGAGCGTTGTCACAGTTGGCTACCCCAACAGACCTCAAACATATACAAAAATTGACCGGATGCGTAGCGACTCTAAGCCGCTTTATCTCCCGCTTGGGAGAAAAGGCATTACCCCTTTATCGCCTCCTCCGGCGCACCGAACACTTCGAGTGGACGGATGCCGCCACGGCCGAACTCAACGAAATAAAAGCCATATTGGCAACAAACCCAGTCCTGGCCGCGCCAAACATTGGCGAACCAATGCTATTATACATTGCGGTAACTCATCAAGTAGTAAGGCAGTGCTCGTCGTCGAGCGAGAAGTGGACGGACACAAATTCCCCCTTCAAAATCCGGTTTACTATGTGTCCACTGTCCTTACTCCATGCAAACCACGGTACCCGCATTATCAAAAGATAGCGTACACGGTATTTATGGCATCCCGGAAGCGGTGACACTACTTTCAAGAGTGTTCAATAACGGTAGCCTTGGAAGTACCACTTAACGATATTATAAACAACCGCGACACGATGGGCCGGATTGCCAAATGGGCCATTGAGCTCCTCCCGTTCGACATAACTTACAAGCCACGGTGAGCTATTAAGTCGCAAGTTTTGGCTGACTTCGTTGCCGAGTGGACGGAAGCCGAACTCCCTAAGGAGTACGACACATATTCAAACTGGATCATGCACTTCGACGACTCCAAAATGTTGGCTGGTCTGGGGGCTGGCGTCGTTTTGACGTCCCCAACGGGAGATACCATTCAATACGTACTACAGATAATGTATACGGACTCCAACAACGCAGCCGAATATGAGGCCCTTCTACATGGTCTGCGGATGGCAGTATCCATGGGCATTCAACGCCTAGAGGTGCGCGGGGATTCGAACGTCGCGATATCCCAAATAAATGGAGACTTTGATGCCAAGGATCCGAAAATGGCAGCTTATCGAAATGCCGTCCTAAAAATGTTAGCTCGGTTCGAGGGGCTCGAATTTCACCATGTGGCTCGGGAAAACAATCAGGCGGCGGATATCCTCGCCCGCATCGGTGCAAAAGGCGACGCGGTCCCACCCAACATATTTCTATAAAGGCTCTTCAAGCCATCCATAGCATGGGAAGGGGACACCGGTAACAACAGTCCGGACCCGGCCAAAATACCCGATACCGAACTCTCTGACACAATTGGAGGCTCCACCACCGAAATAACACATTCAACCCATGAAATAATGGCCACTATTGCCCCGTGGACAGAACCATTCCTGGCCTACCTAACTAGACAGGAACTTTCGGAAGACCAAAATGAGGCACGCTGCATAGTGCGGCGATCCAAGGCCTACAGGGTCCATGAGGGAGAATTGTACAAGAAAAGCACTATCGGAGTCCTTCAAAGGTGCATCTCCGAAGAAGAAGGGCGGAACCTTTTGGCAGAAATTCACGCCGGACTCGGCGGTCATCACGCGCAGCCTGGGATCTTGTAAGCAAGGCCTTCCGTACAGGATTCTATTGGCCAACGGCCCAGGCATATGCACAAGACTTGGTCCAACGTTGCGCCGGTTGCCAGCTCTTTGCAAATCAAAGCCACATGCCACCCACCACCCTCCAAACAATCCCCATTACATGGCCCTTCGCAGTCTGGGGGCTTGACATGGTTGGACCCCTTAAAGGGGGAACCCACAAGAAAAAATACTTATTGGTCATGGTGGATAAATTCACCAAATGGATAGAGGCTAAACCGGTTAAGACAGCCGAATCCGGACCGGTGATAGATTTCATATCCGGGGTTGTACGCCGTTACAGCGTCCCCCACAGCATCATCACTGATAACGGCACGAACTTCACAGCCGACGAGGTCAAGTCGAACGAGCAAACGGTCTTATAATGAGCAGCATTAAACCCAGATTAGTGCGTTCCTTAACGGAGTCTGACACGCACTGGGTAGAGGAGCTTGACTCCGTACTCTGGGGGCTGCGGACCACGCCGAATCTTAGTACCGGATATACACCGTTTTTATGGTGTACGACGCAGAGGCAGTCTTGCTCTGTGACATAATTCATGACTCACCTCGAGTGCGCATGTACGAAGAAAGAGAAGCCGAGCTCGATTGGCAGGACAGTCTGGACACCTTGGAGGAAGAGCGCGACGTAGCCAAAGCCTATTCTGCATTTTACCAGCAACAGGCTCGCAGATACCAAAGTAGAGAAGTACGGGCCAAAACTTATAACATTGTCGAACTAGTTCTATGACTGCCGGATAAGAAAAAGAACAAGCTCGAGCGCAAATGGGAAGGTCCCTTCATTATCGACCAAGTTCTGACCAGTGGAGCGTACCGACTGCGGGATGCATCGACTAGTCGACTCGAGCCGAACCCATGGAACGCAGCTAGGCTTCGAAGATTCTACGCCTAGCACCGGACTCTATGTTAGTCCCCTCCCTTTGTCCATTTTCTGCATATGCATCATCTGTCTTGTTTCCCTTTCTTTCTTTTTCTTATTATTTCTCTAGGCCTTCAAGGGTCACCTTGTGCCTCACTCGTACATTACAGATGCGCTAGCCGCACTCTTCATACCTGGGGGCTTCTTTCACAGAAGCTTAAATTATTTACCTGGGCCTCACGCCCAACACCTGTGTTATACTTCCGCATGTACCTTTTTTCACCATTATATGCATCGATATGACTTAAGTTTTGGCCAAGCTGGGTTGCCTGGCTCTTGTATTTATGCCCTACGTTCCCGTTAATTCAGCTAGGGCATAAGGGGAACACCTCTGTGATTGTTACCGCCGGGTCAGCCGGATGTGTGCCTCAGACTGGGTGAAGCCGAAAGCTAGCGTTCTTAAGGGAATATTCGGTCGGTGAACAAAAGATGACTTTTATTTATTTTCCATATCTGCCCCCAAATTCTTTTTCTGCGCTTCTTATCACAGTCCGGACATGCACTTTAGGGCATGCTTACCCAGGGAAAGGAACCCTTAACAGAACTATTCTCCCTGGAAGATGTTTCTTACTACCCATGTAATATAACATAACTAGTTGGGCACTTGTCTGATAAAGCACTAATGACCCCTACGCCTGGTCTCCACGCATGCCCCGGTTCTTACATAACCGAGAGGGTATTCGGATACACTCCGGACCGTCGGGTCCCGAGGTTGAAGCGAAAAGGTCCGCCATGACAAATGATCTACAATCTGGCTAGAAGGCATTATACATGTCACTTTAAATTACATAGTCAATTTGACTGGTTGAATTCCTCTTCAATACCATCCAATAGGCTGTCTAGTCTACAGTCCTGTTGGGAATACTTTGCCGCCAATTCTACTTGGCCATACACTACGCTCACAGGGATCTCCTTCCCATCGGGCCCCACAGGTCCGACTTCGGCCATGTGGTTCGGGTCAGCCTTCATGTACCGTGTCTTCACCATTGCCCAGGCTTCCCTGGCGCCCCGACGGCAGGCCGATATCTTCCATAATCGGAAGCGCCGCCGCGCTCCCTTCAACTTTTCTGCAAGCTCTCCAAGGCCTTCGGGTATGGAGACGGATGGCCACAAGGCCTGGGCGACGCCTTGCATCACCTGCCGAACTCGTTCATGCAGCTGTGAGAGCTCGGGAAGAAGGTCAACCGTTGAAGCGGGCATTTCCTCGGCAGGACGCCCTATTAGCATACCTACAGACATAACTCTGTCAGCCAGCTTCCTCGCTGAACTCTTTTTCAAAGTTCGTTCAAGCACTTACTAAATATGCCGCGTCGAAGCCGCCGATTCTCCTTAACAGAGTCCGACAGTTGGGCATGAACATCTTTTAGTTCCACGCCCAGCTTGGTATTGGCATCTAGGAGATCATTCTTCTCCCGCCTCACCCTCGTAAGCACGCTCTCACCAGCCTTCAGCTGGCGTAGGAGCTGTTGCTTATCCGGATTTACTCCAGCGTCATCTGCAATTTTATCGTCAGATCTGCATATACGCCGCATCCTATATGACACTTATCATTTGAAGGATATATTACCAGAGGGGGTCTCTTTGGACTCCCCCGCCACGGCCAGTGCGGCTTGAAGTTGGGCTCTGCACTCTTCCAGCTCCTGGGACAGTTGAGTATTCTTTTCGGTAAGAACCTGCATAACAAATGATCCTTAAATCAGTTATTCTAATTGTTTCAAGTCTCAGGGGCTAGTGATATATATAATCACCAAATTTTCTCACCTGTATGTCTTTTACATACTGCTCCGTGGCTCTGGCTAGACCATTTTGAGCGGCACAGAGGTACGCATCTCCCGAGTTGAAGGCATCCAATGCCTCTTGGGAGAAACAAGCATCACGAAGAACAGTCCGGCGACGCCTGTGGTTCATGGCACTTTCCACCTCAGAATTGGTGGCGGACAGTTTATCCGCATCCTCTGTCGGAGGAGCGCCCGACGCACGCCTCGTATTCGTTCCCGCCTCCGAATCCGGCCTTGGAGCCTGGCTGGTGGAGGCGCGATTAGTAGCCTCTACGGGTATAGTCCGGCGAGTGCTCTTTTTCCTGAAAAGAAGGCACAAGCGTTAATATGCCTCTGAGAATAATGTCTTGCAATAAAAACGGCGCGCCGTACCGCTACGCCGGTTTCTCAATCCGGACCGCGGGTCTTTTCAGCCTGCCTGGCCTCGCGGCCCCTTGTTGGCTAGTCGCCGCAGGTTTGGCCTTCCGCCTCAAGGACCTCCCCTGCAAAACACGGCTGTTATACGACAATCAAAAACACGCAAGGACGGATCCCCTTTTGAAGTGCTGGGACTTCGGTCTCAGTCACCTATGGGGCTGGAAGTAGCCCAGGGTAATCGGCCGTAAAGGCCACCAAAGCGTTGTCATTACTCGATTGGTAGAATACCCCATCGATCAGCTCCACAGATATGTCCGGATCCTCCTGGGAGGCCGGGTTGAGGGACCGTCCAGGGTCCTCGGGTTGTGGAGGGGGGCTGTTTATCTCCTTTACAGCCTGGCGCAACTCCTGTGATGAAATCGCTAAACTGAATACTTAACTACGGGAATATGAAACAGATGGGCGAGAAAAAGTCTCGGCTTACCCAGCTCGGAGGATTGTACATAGAAAATCCGCCCTGCGGGTTGACACGAAGGAATTCCTCCTCTTCTCCCTTGTACAAAGTGGATAAAATCTTTATTAGACCAGCAACCGATCCCGGCCCTTTGCGGCCGTGGCGGGTGGCGTCATCCTCCCCGTTGAAATCCCACATGGGGTGGCCTCTATATTGAAGCGGCTGCACCCCCCGCATAATACATATGGCCATGACCTCGATCCTGGTCAATCCGAATCGAGCTAAAAAACTTATCCGGCTCATCAGGTAAAGAACATCCCTGTCATCTTCCTCCAGGGAGCTCCATGGACGCCAGCTCCGGCGCTTCTTCAAAGGGGCGTTGTCGAACTCAGGAAGGCCGATTCTAATAAGATCCGGGAGGGGGACGTCTTCTATATAAAACCATTCTGAAGGCCAGTCTTCGGACGTCTTCTTTGGGGTTCCGGACAGGTATCCGGTCCCGGCAATACGCCACACTTCGGCTCCGCCCACTTGATATATTGACCCCTTCTGAGAACGGGGCACAAGGCAGAACAGCTTCTTCCACAGAGCGAAATGAGCCTCACAGCCCAAAAAAACTCGCAAAGGGCTACGAATCCCGCGATATGCAGCATGGAGGCAGGCATAAGGTTATGCAACTGGAGGGCGTAGAACTCCAGGAGCCCCCGGAGAAATGGATGAATTGGAAATCCGAGCCCTCTTACCAAATAAGGGACAAGGCATACCCGCTCTCCCTTGGAGGGATTGGCAAGGCTCTCCGCTTGCTCTCCGCCATTATAGGTGGCAAGCCCGGCTCGAACCGGGACCATGTACGCTGGGGGAAGAAATCCCTTGGGCTGAAGCATCACTAATTTGTTGTGCGGGATAGAACATCTCTCCCAATCTCCAGGCTTGGGGCTAGGGGAGCGAGAGGAGGAGCTGCGTCGACCGGCCATGATGGAATGGATCTCTGTCGAATGCGCTCCGATGAAGGCTCGCCAAGGGAGGATGGTGTGATTTGGATCTGAATCCTCGTCTTTTTAATAGGCAGATCATTCACACAGCTAGGGGGGTAAATGTAAAAACACCATGGCTCTTCACATTCGCTCGACACGTGGAAAGTGGCCATTATTGGGCGTGGACGCCAAGGAGTGCAACATTCACAAGAGGCCGGACACTATTTCGACAGGTACACGGAATTTGGAGAGGAACCCGCCCTGCAATGCCGAAGACAATACTACGCGCCGGACTCATCGTCATTGAAGCCTGGTTCGGGGGCTACTGAGGGAGTCCTGGATTAGGGGGTCTCCGGACAACTGGACTATATACTTTGGCCAGACTGTTAGACTATGAAGATACAAGATTGAAGACTTCGTCTCGTGTCCAGATGGGACTCTACTTGGCGTGGAAGGCAAGCTAGGCAATACAGATATGGATATCTCCTCCTTTGTAACCGACCTTGTGTAACCCTAACCCTCTCCGGTGTCTATATAAACCGAATGGTTTTAGTCCATAGGACAACAATCACAATATACAATCATACCATAGGCTAGCTTCTAGGGTTTAGCCTCTCTGATCTCGTGGTAGATCTACTCTTGTACTACCCATATCATCAATATCAATCAAGAAGGACATAGGGTTTTACCTCCATCAAGAGGGCCCGAACCTGGGTAAAACATTGTGTCCCCTGCCTCCTGTTACCATCCGGCCTAGACGCATAGTTCGGGGCCCCCTACCCGAGATCCGCCGGTTTTGACACCGACAATGGGACGGAGGGAGTAGCTATTAATGTAAGTACAATGATAGACGACGTTCAGTCCTTACAAGAGGACTGCAGAGCTAAACCTCTTCAAAAGCATTGGGTTGATTCTAAATTTATGTAAGAGTCCATACAGATCTTATAATGTCCACCAAATGGATAATAACGAGGCTAACATGTGCAGTGATGCTACATAATCAAACAGCTATGAAAGTAAGTATGGTCATACAGGGCAAGAGGTACTCACAAGAGCAATGTAGTGTGCAGTATAGTTGCGAGATTCTGTGGTCCCTTGAGAACGAATGTTCTTCTGCTAACAGTTTTTGTACAAGTGAGACGTTAAGGCAAATGAAGAAATGTAGTTCAAACTGTGATGTGATGTCATAGATAGTACCTTACGCTGCAGCCGAGACCAATGTGCAACAAGATTATTCCAGTCACCGTCGGATAAATGTAGCACCGGAGACTTTACATAAATTTTGTTTAGAGGCTTGCCATCAAAGTGCGCTTGCCTCAGGTAGAAACGATACTTCATCAACGAGTGCTTGAAAAGCGCAACCAACCCTTGCTCATCTTCACAATCCAGTTTGGTACTCGCCTATTTAAAAGAATGAAATCTTGTGTCTTCTGTCAGCAGAAACATATGTATTAATGACCATGAATAACATTAGTACATTACTTACGCGTAAGTTGCGGAGGAAGACTGGAAATTGTTCTGTGTCTGCGGTGTAATATTTCCATGAAGGAAAGATGCGCACAAAGTTCCTGACAACAATATAAGCTTTGTCTTCTAAACTAGGAAGAAATGGAACATGGGTCCTATTTGCTGCAATTGGGGCTCTCTCTGGTTCGAAAAGGGATTTGGCAACTGGATTTTGGTGTACTCTTTGCTGGAATAGGGTTTTTGCGTCGTAGAGCTGGTGCTATGTCAACTGGCATAATCATAATGTTTGCTGCAGTTGGGGTCTGCTGAGTTGGGGCATCAGAAATGACCGGTGTAGTAGGGCTAGAGTCTGCTAGAGTTGGGGTGTTTTGTGGGTCAGGTGATATTAGAACTACACCTAATGGGCTATTTGATTTATCAGGTGCCACTACCATTTCCAAATACTTTGCTTGTGCTCCTCCACGATCAATAATCGCCCTCTTCCTTTTGAACGTCTGATACAGAAGAACAACATTTGAATGGATAAATATGGTATGATGACAGATGGAATACTGAAAATGGATAGGCAGGCCGTATTCACATACACGATGTGTAAACTAAGCTAATGGCAGTTCAACAAAGTAGAAGCAATGCAAAGCATCAGTTGCAAGATATGTGCGACAAATATAACCTTGGAAAGTTAGAGCAAGCACCTTGATGGGTGAATAAGATAGGGCATCTTCCTCTGACTCCTCCATTAGGGAGCTACATTGACTTAGGTCTCCCTCTAGCTCAGAATCACTTTTAGGATCATATTCTGAGCATGAATTTGTAGGTGGAGAGCGTTTGCATTGCATTGCATCCAGACTTGATTTCAGTCCCTTAATGCCAAGTTTGACAGTCATGGCATTATTTTGCTTTATTCTTTTCATGCGCGCAAGCTCATAATCGTTATGATGCTATTCAGAATCTGAGATTCATGTAAACATAAAAAGTAGTCAGATTATCTATGGAATGCATTGCGGATTCAACTCGAAGAGTGTCTCCCTATAAACCCCTGCATATGCAAAGTTCACCCCCAACCGTGCTGACCAGACCACACACAGAAATACAAACCCCTTATGTCTCTATAACAGGTAGACACACATTTCAAAACTGAAGTAGGAACATTAGAATTATATGAAATTCGTATTTGAACAAATAAACTAAGGAATTATGAGTGGCATAATGTTTAGCTTCAAGGGTGGAGTCTTGGTAGTGCGACACAAAGCAAGTAGGCAGATTGTATTCCATGTAAAAGATCAAAGCCTATGTAAAAGCTGGAAATGATACTTTATTTCTATATTGCCCACACATGATGGAAGAGATCACATAGAGAAATACTATTCACTCATGTCTACGGTTGCAGTATTTAGAAACAGGGTGGTCCACCCTAAAAGAATATTGACAACAAATATGACAAGGCAAGCATAGATGTAGTGAATCAATCATTTACTTGTGAGCTCACTTGGACAAACCTGGCTTGCAGTAGTAATCTGAATCAAGAAGTTTGTCTAGCACTTATTGTTTGCAACTAATCGACGTGAATAATTGGATATTATATCGAATGAGTAAGAAACACAAGTAAAATTTTCAACAAACCTGGCTTGCAGTAGTAATCTGGGTCAATGTCACTACGACCAACAATCCAAAATGACTAGTGTCTGTTCCTAGGGCCGGAATTTTGAAAACCCTGTGAACTTTACAGGTACTAAAGATTACCGAAATACATCTGAACCATTAAGTGTAGGTAGCATTGAGCACACAACAAACCCTAATGACAGTCCCGCGTAATGAGTAATGAATCAATTAGAAAATGGGTGATGAGGAGCGGCTGCTGAGTATTGAGGACTTATCTCAGGATAAATCAGGTTGGCTTAGTGGGTGCTGCATGCCTGAGCCCTGAACGGACTGGGAAGGTAGGCACGGCGGTGCGCCCGGGCAGCAGTGACGCTGTTGGGCGAGCGGCTCCTGAGCTCCTGTTAGTCCGGCGTCTCCTCCTAGAGTCATGCAGTCTGGGGACGACAAGTCGCCGGCGAGGCAGGCGGCTGGGGGCGAGTAGAGATCGGAAGCGCGCAGCAGAACAGAGGGGAATCGGGGCCTGGGACGACCCAAAATCCTAGGGTGGGCCGGCCCACTGTGGGCACCCTGTAGAGATACACACCCGAGCGGTGAACATGCATTTTCGAAACTAATTTAGGAACATTTAGCTGACCAATTAAACGAATCTGTTTTAATAATATCATATTCGTATTTGAACAACTAAGCTTGTTAAGCTTGATGGGTCGAGCAGTGCTATTATGACACGAAGCACGTATTCTGATCGTATAGTGATCATAAAAGGGGGAAACTCGAGAAATGATATTTAGCAGCCATTGTCTGCTTCGAACTAAGAACTAAATTCTAAGAGCTGAAAAGAAAGTAGAGTAATCAAGTTAAGATCTATTTTCTGGTTGAGATCAAAAAGTTGAGGAGATATGTGATACGTCTCCAACGTAACTATATTTTTTGATTGCTCCATGCTATTATATTATCTATTTTGGATGTCAATGGGCTTTATTTTACACTTTTATATCATTTTTGGGACTAACCTACTAACCGGAGGCCTAGCCCAAATTGCTGTTTTTTTTGCCTATTTTAGGGTTTCGAAGAAAAGGAATATCAAACGGAGTCCAAATGGAATGAAACCTTCAGGAACGTGATTTTCTCAACAAACGTGATCCATGAGACTTGGAGTGGGCGTCAAGAAACAAGGGAGGAAGGCACGAGGCAGGGGGGCGTGCCTACCCCCCTGGGCGTGCCCTCCACCCTCGTGGGCCCTCCGTTGCTCCACCGACGCACTTCTTCCTCCTATATATATATCCACGTACCCCCAAAACATCCAAGAGCACCACGAAAACCTAATTCCACCGCTGCAACCTTCCGTACCCGAGAGATCCCATCTTGGGGCCTTCTTCGGAGCTCTGCCGGAGGGGGCAATGATCACGGAGGGCCTCTACATCAACTCCATGGCCTCTCCAGTGATGTGTGAATAGTTTACTTCAGACCTACGGGTCCATAGTTATTATCTAGACAACTTCTTCTTTCTCTTTGGATCTCAATATAAAGTTCTCCTCGATCTTCTTGGAGATCTATTCGATGTAATCTTCTTTTGCGGTGTGTTTGTCGAGATCCGATGACTTGTGGGTTTATGATCCACATTATCTATGAATAATATCTGATTCTCCTCTGAATTCTTTTATGTATGATTGGTTTATCTTTGCAAGTCTCTTTGAATTATCAGTTTGGTTTGGCCTACTAGATTGATCTTTCTTGCAATGGGAGAAGTGCTTAGCTTTGGGTTCAATCTTGCGGTGCTCAATCCCAGTGACAGAAAGGGCACCGACACATATTGTATTGTTGCCATCGAGGATAAAAAGATGGGGTTTATATCATATTGCATGAGTTTATCCCTCTACATCATGTCATCTTCCTTAAAGCATTACTCTGTTCTTATGAACTTAATACTCTAGATGCATGCTGGATAGCGGTCGATGTGTGGAGTAATAGTAGTAGATGCAGAATCATTTCGGTCTACTTGTCTCGGACGTGATGCCTATATACATGATCATACCTAGATATTATCATAACTATGCTCAATTCTATCAATTGCTCGACAGTAATTCGTTTACCCACCGTAATACTTATGCTCTTGAGAGAAGCCACTAGTGAAACCTATGGCCCCCGGGTCTATCTTCCATCATATTAATCTTCCAATACTTAGTTATTTCCTTTGCCATTTATTTTACTTTGCATCTTTATTTCTCTTTATCATAAAAATACCAAAAATCTTATCTTATCATATCTATCAGATCTCACTCTCGTAAGTGACCGTGAAGGGCTTGACAACCCCTTTATCGCGTTGGTTGTGAGGTTCTTAATTGTTTGTGTAGGTGCGTGGGACTTGAGCGTGATCTCCTACTGGATTGATACCTTGGTTCTCAAAAACTGAGGGAAATACTTACGCTACTTTGCTGCATCACCCTTTCCTCTTCAAGGGAAAACCAACACAGTGCTCAAGAGGTAGCAAAAAGGATTTCTGGCGCCGTTGCCGGGGAGATTCGCGCCAAGTCAAGTCAAGATTTGACTCCCAACAACGAGTCATTTCAGGCTCCATTACCAAGTCAAAATATACCAAGTACCCATCACAAAATCTTATCCCTCACATTACATTATTTGCCATTTGCCTCTCGTTTTCCTCTCCCCCACTTCACCCTTGCCGTTTTATTCGCCCTCTCTCTCCGTTCCCCTTATCTTACCTATTTACCTCTTTTGCCCGTTTCTTGTTTGCTTGTGTGTTGGATTGCTTGCTTGTCACGATGGCTCAAGATAATACTAAATTATGTGACTTTGCCAATACCAACAACAATGATTTTCTTAGCACTCCGATTGCTCCTCTTACCGATGCTGAATCTTGTGAAATTAATGCTGCTTTGTTGAATCTTGTCATGAAAGATCAATTCGCCGGCCTTCCTATTGAAGATGCCACTACCCATCTAAACAACTTTGTTGATTTGTGTGATATGCAAAAGAATAAAGATGTGGATAATGATATTGTTAAATTAAAGCTATTTCCGTTTTCTCTTAGAGATCGTGCTAAAGCTTGGTTTTCGTCTTTGCCTAAAAATAGTATTGATTCATGGAATAAGTGCAAAGATGCTTTTATCTCTAAGTATTTTCCTCCCGCTAAGATCATCTCTCTTAGAAACGATATTATGAATTTTAAGCAACTTGATCATGAACATGTTGCACAATCTTGGGAGAGGATGAAATTAATGATACGTAATTGCCCTACACATGGTTCGAATCTTTGGATGATTATACAAAACTTTTATGCCGGATTGAATTTTGCTTCTAGAAATCTTTTAGATTTGGCCGCGGGAGGCACTTTTATGGAAATCACTTTAGGAGAAGCTACCAAAATCCTAGATAATATTATGGTTAATTATTCTCAATGGCACACCGAAAGATCTACTAATAAAAAAGTGCATGCAATTGAAGAGATTAATGTTTTGAGTGGAATGATGGATGAACTTCTGAAATTGTTTGCTAATAAGAGTGCTCCTACTGATCCTAATGATATGCCTTTGTCTACTTTTATTGAGAATAATAATGAATCTATGGATGTGAATTTTGTTGGTAGGAACAATTTTGGTAACAACGGGTATAGAGGTAATTTTAATTCTAGGTTGTTTCCTAGTAATTCCTCTAATAATTATGGTAATTCCTACAACAATTCCTATGGAAATTATAATAATATTCCCTCTTATTTTGAATCTAGTATTAAAGAATTTATTACTTCACAAAAGAGTTTCAATGCTTTGATTGAAGAAAAATTGCTTAAGATTGATGAGTTGGCTAGGAACGTTGATATAATTTATGTTGATGTTGATTCTTTGAAACCTATATCTATTCCACCTAAGCATGATATCAATGAGTCTCTCAAATCCATGATAATTTCCATTGATGAGTGCAAAGAAAGAACCGCTAGGATGCGTGCTGAGAAAGATTGCTTTGTGAAAGTGTGTTCTTCTAGTTTTCATGATAATAAGGATGAAGATCTAAAATTTATTGATGTGTCTCCTATTAAATCTTTGTTTTGCAATATGAATCTTGATAATTATGGGACTGAAGATGATCCACCTTTACCTAGAAGGCGTTCCAAAAATTCTGAGTTTTTAGATCTAGATGCAAAAATTGTTAAAAGTGGGATTGAAGAGGTCAAAACTTTAAATATCAATGAACCCACTATTTTGGATTTCAAGGAATTTAATTATGATAATTGCTCTTTGATAGATTGTATTTCCTTGTTGCAATCCGTGCTAAATTCTCCTCATGCTTATAGTCAAAATAAAGCTTTTACTAAACATAGCGTTGATGCTTTGATGCAATCTTATGAAGAAAAACTTGAGTTGGAAGTTTCTATCCCTAGAAAACTTTATGATGAGTGGGAACCTACAATAAAAATTAAAATTAAAGATCATGAGTGTTACGTTTTATGTGATTTGGGTGCTAGTGTTTCCACGATTCCAAAAACTTTGTGTGATTTGCTAGGTTTCCTTGATTTTGATGATTGTTCTTTAAACTTGCACCTTGCGGATTCCACTATTAAGAAACCTATGGGAAGAATTAATGATGTTATTATTGTTGCAAATAGGAACTATGTGCCCGTAGATTTCATTGTTCTTGATATAGATTGCAATCCTTCATGTCCTATTATTCTTGGTAGACCTTTCCTTAGAATGATTGGTGCAATTATTGATACGAAGGAAGGGAATATTAGATTCCAATTTCCATTAAGGAAAGGCATGCAACACTTCCCTATAAATAAAATTAAATTACCATATGAATCTATTATGAGAGTCACTTATGGATTGCCTACCAGAGATGGCAATACCTAGATCTATCCTCGCTTTTATGCCTAGCTAGGGGCGTTAAACGATAGCGCTTGTTGGGAGGCAACCCAATTTTATTTTTATTTCTTGATTCTTGCTCCTGTTTAGTAATAAATAATTTATCTAGCCTCTGTTTTGGTTGTGTCTTTTGTGTTTAATTAGTGTTTGTGCCAAGTAGAACCGTTGGGAAGACTTGGGGAAAGTCTTTTTGATCTTGCTGTAAAAAACAGAAACTTTAGCGCTCACGAGAATCGCTTCCATTTTTATTTGGATGGTGCTATTTAGGTAATTATTTTTTCAGATGATTAATAGAAAAATTCCTCACGTCCAGCAATTTATTTTAGAATTTTTGGGGTTCCAGAACTTGCGTTAGCTACAGATTACTACAGACTATTCTGTTTTTGACAGATTCTGTTTTTCTTGTGTTGTTTGCTTATTTTGATGAATCTATGGCTAGTAAGAGAGTTTATAAACCATAGAGAATTGGAATACAGTAGGTTTAACACCAATATAAATAAATAATGAGTTAATTACAGTACCTTGAAGTGGTGTTTTGTTTTCTTTCGCTAACGGAGCTCACGGGATTTTCTATTTTGAGTTTTGTGTTGTGAATTTTCAAGTTTTGGGTAAAGATTTGATGGATTATGGAACAAAGAGTGGTAAGAGCCTAAGCTTGGGGATTCCCATGGCACCCCAAGGTAAAATTCAAAGGACACCAAAAAGCCTAAGCTTGGGGATGCCCCGGAAGGCATCCCCTCTTTCGTCTTCGTCTATCGGTAACTTTACTTGGAGCTATATTTTTATTCACCACATGATATGTGTTTTGCTTGGAGCGTCTTGTATGATTTTAGTATTTGATTTTTAGTTTACCACAATCATCCTTGCTGTACACACCTTTTGAGAGAGACTCACATGATTTGAAATTTATTAGAATACTGTATGTGCTTCACTTATATCATTTGAGCTATATAGTTTATGCTCTAGTGCTTCACTTATATCTTTTAGAGCATGGTGGTGGATTTGTTTTATAGAAACTATTGTTCTCTCATGCTTCACTTATATTATTTTGAGAGTCCTTTAGAGCAACATGGAAATTTGCTATAATAAAAACTTTCATATAAGTGCATTGAATAGTATGAGAAGTTTGATAGTTGATAATTGTTTTGAGATATGGAGATGGTGATATTAGAGTCATGCTAGTTGAGTAGTTGTGAATTTGAGAAATACTTGTGTTGAAGCTTGTGATTCCTGTAGCATGCACGTATGGTGAACTATTATGTGATGAAGTCGGAGCATGATTTATTTATTGATTGTCTTCCTTATGAGTGGCGGCCGGGGATGAGCGATGGTCTTTTCCTACCAATCTACCCCCCTAGGAGCATGCGCGTAATACTTTGTTTCGATAAATAAAAGATTTTTGCAACAAGTATGTGATTTCTTCATGACTAATGTTAAGTCCATGGATTATACGCACTCTCACCCTTCCACCATTGCTAGCATCTCTAGTATCGCGCAACTTTTGCCGGTACCATAAACCCACCATATACCTTCCTCAGAACAGCCACCGTACCTACCTATTATGGCATTTCCATAGACATTCCGAGATATATTGCGATGCAACTTTCCACCGTTCCGTTATTATTACACGCTTCATCATTGTCATATTGCTTGCATGATCATGTAGTTTACATCGTATTTGTGGCAAAGCCACCATTCATAATTCTCATACATGTCACTCATGCATCATTGCACATCCCGGTACACCGCCGGAGGCATTCACATAGAGTCATATTGTTCTAAGTATTGAGTTGTAATTCTTGAGTTGTAAGTAAATAAAGTGTGATGATCATCATTATTAGAGCACTGTCCCAAGTGAGGAAAGGATGATGGATACTATGATTCCCCCACAAGTTGGGATGAGACTCCGAAAAAAGAGAGAAAGGCCATAAAAAAGAAGGCCCAATAAAAATGAGAGAAAAAGAGAGAAGGGACAATGCTACTATCCTTTTTCCACACTTGTGCTTCAAAGTAGCACCATGTTCTTCATATAGAGAGTCTCTTATGATACCACTTTCATATACTAGTGGGAATTTTTCATTATAGAACTTGGCTTGTATATTCCAATGATGGGCTTCCTCAAAATGCCCTAGGTCATCGTGCGCAAGCAAGTTGGATGCACACCCACTTAGTTTCTTTTGTTGAGCTTTCATATACTTATAGCTCTAGTACATCCGTTGCATGACAATCCCTACTCACTCACATTGATATCTATTAATGGGCATCTCCATAGCCCGTTGATACGCCTAGTTGATGTGAGACTATCTTCTCCTTTTTGTCTTCTCCACAACCACCATTCTATTCCACCATAGTGATATATCCATGGCTCACGCTCATATATTGCGTGAAGATTGAAAAAGTTTGAGAACATCAAAAGTATGAAACAATTGCTTGGCTTGCCATCGGGGTTGTGCATGATTTAAATATTTTGTGTGGTGAAGATAGAGCATAGCCAGACTATATGATTTTGTAGGGATAACTTTCTTTGGCCATGTTATTTTGAGAAGACATGATTTCTTAGTTAGTTTGCTTGAAGTATTATTATTTTTATGTCAATATTAAACTTTTATCTTGAATCTTTCGGATCTGAACATTCATGCCACAATAAAGAAAAATTACATCGAGAAATATGTTAGAAAGCATTCCACATCAAAAATTCTTCTTTTATCATTTACCTACTCGAGGACGAGCAGGAATTAAGCTTGGGGATGCTTGATACATCTCCAACGTATCTATAATTTTTGATTGCTCCATGCTATTATATTATCTATTTTGGATGTCAATGGGCTTTATTTTACACTTTTATATCTTTTTGGGGACTAACCTACTAACCGGAGGCCTAGCCCAAATTGCTGTTTTTTTTGCCTATGTTAGGGTTTCGAAGAAAAGGAATATCAAACGGAGTCCTAGCGGAATGAAACCTTCGGGAACGTGATTTTCTCAACAAACGTGATCCAGGAGACTTGGAGTGGGCGTCAAGAAACAAGGGAGGAAGGCACGAGGCAAGGGGGCGCGACTACCCCCCTGGGCGCGCCCTCCACCCTCGTGGGCCCTCCATTGCTCCACCGACGCACTTCTTCCTCCTATATATATCCATGTACCCCCAAACATCCAGGAGCACCACGAAAACCTAATTCCACCGCTGCAACCTTCTGTACCCGAGAGATCCCATCTTGGGGCCTTCTTCGGAGCTCCGCCGGAGGGGGCATTGATCACGGAGGGCCTCTACATCAACTCCATGGCCTCTCCGGTGTTGTGTGAATAGTTTACTTCAGACCTACGGGTCCATAGTTATTAGCTAGATGGCTTCTTATTTCTCTTTGGATCTCAATACAAAGTTCTCCTCGATCTTCTTGGAGATCTATTCGATGTAATCTTCTATTGCGGTGTGTTTGTCGAGATCCGATGAATTGTGGGTTTATGATCCAGATTATGTATGAACAATATTTGATTCTCCTCTGAATTCTTTTATGTATGATTGGTTTATCTTTGCAAGTCTCTTCGAATTATCAGTTTGGTTTGGCCTACTAGATTGATCTTTCTTGCAATGGGAGAAGTGCTTAGCTTTGGGTTCAATCTTGCGGTGCTCGATCCCAGTGACAGAAAGGTCACCGACACGTATTGTATTGTTTCCATCGGGGATAAAAAGATGGGGTTGATATCATATTGCATGAGTTTACCCCTCTACATCATGTCATATTCCTTAAAGCATTACTCTGTTCTTATGAACTTAATACTCTAGATGCATGCTGGATAGCGGTCGATGTGTGGAGTAATAGTAGTAGATGCAGAATCATTTCATTCTAGTTGTCTCGGATGTGATGCCTATATACATGATCATACCTAGATATTATCATAACTATGCTCAATTCTATCAATTGCTCGATAGTAATTCGTTTACCCGCCGTAATACTTATGCTCTTGAGAGAAGCCACTATGTCACGACCGGTTCTCCGGACATAAATTTCCAGAAAAAGGACCGTCGTGCTCATCAGCCCCAGGATTACTGTTAGCTGATGAGGCTCTACTTGATACAGAAATTCCAAGCAAAGTACAACATATGTAGCACAAGACCATTCTGGCCTGTGAGTACAACAAATGGTTTTCTAGTGGTCGATGGCGGAAGCGGTTTGTGAATCATCAGTGTATGGGACTCCTTTTCCCACGGGAACAGCTGACCAGGTTAACTCCTATCTTCGCGAGGCTGCTATCACAGTTGCTCAGTTCTCGAGGCTGTCAATCGCCACGCTCCTCCCCAAGCAAGAAATCTGGCCAAGACAATAGCCAGGGACAAGCCAGTGAGTACTTTGAATGTACTCGCAAACATTAGGAACACAGGTATAATATAATTGATAATCATGCACGGAAAAATTCTATGATCACATCGTCAGTCATAAATAAAATATCTTTTATGCATGCAAGCAGGTTATTTTAATGCAGCATGAATAAGCAATAATAGAGTGGGAATAAAATACCGCAGTCGGGCGTCTGAGCGACACCACGTAAAGGGCTTTAAAAGAAATGCCACAGTCGGGCGTCTGAGCGACACCACATAAAGGGCTTTAAAAGAAATGCCACAGTCGGGCGTCTGAGCGACACCACATAAAGGGCTTGAGAATAAATAATCACAATGAATATCCAGGAGGTAGAACCGTCCCAGGGATACTCGACATTACAATAATGCAACGGGTTAGTCCATCATAAAATAATAATCATGGTTCTCACAAGTCACAAGTCACGGTCCAAGTTCTGGTGTAACAATCTCTCCTCCGAAGACCGACACTAAGACCAACACTTGACCCATCCCAGACTATAATCCTTAACCATGGACACGACTATTCGAATAGGTTTTAATCTCTGCAGAGGGTGTACTCTTTACCCACGAGTAACGGATTCCTTTAGTCCATCAGGACTAATTCCGTCTACGGTCTTTTAGTTGAAAACACGCCTAACTTGCACACACCAGCTTAACTCACCGGTGTCTGGAATCACCCACGACACCTGTTAAGCAAAACTCTAAGTGGGGAGGCTACAACCTCGCGTAGCATGGGATCAAATTTATATCGCGCGCTCTAAGGGGTGGCCTCCCCTCTCGGTCTCAACCGGAAACACCCATGCCCCCGGACCAGGTGGCATGCCTACCGGCTACAACCGATATCTTCCACCATGGCCTCTCTATACGGTGTGTGCTTGAAAGGGGTTGACGACTTACTGAACCATACCCTACCTGTGGCAGGGACAAGTAGTAGTACATAGCAAGTATGGGGGTTACTGGAAACAAGACTCGGTTTATGGTCGACTCAGGAGGTTTATAAATTCCTTGCATGACCTGTAACAAATATATTTCAATCAACAAAATCACCACTCAATATACCTTACCATGCCATACCGGACATAACCGTCCCGACGGGGACCGGCGACAAGCTCACGCCTACCCAAGGCCGAGGCTTTCCCGGATTCCTTTCCGGCATGCATGCAAGGCACATGAGGATGATTACCATCACAATAATATTCATTCCCAACAGCAAGGAAATTACTAACATGCTTCCATGCAAATGATCATGTCACATGAAATAACAAGTCCTTCGAAATAAGGTGGTGTTATAAACGTGTCAAATACACACCAAAAACATTATGCCAGGGTTCAGAATGCTTGCCTTTAAGTTGTGGAGGGGTGGGGGTGCTCTCCAAAATTTTTGAAAGTTTCTTCTCTCTCCCCAAAAATCCTATTTAAAAAATATTTGAATTAACACACATTTCAAAAACAGTACAAAAAAGTTGTTTGGAAAATTTTCAAATAAATCTTAAAATAAACTAGACCAAATTTGAGGAAGGTAGGAAAAAGAATCAACTCATTTGGAGTTATATTTAAAAAGTTATAGACAGTCAAAGCTGTGGTCAAAATCTGTTTTTAATAAAATCAGGAAAAGGAAAACGTTTCAAACGAGATTACGCTTTCGGTGCAGAGAAAACGTATTTGCGCCCTTTACGCCTCCACTTAACCACGTGGACCGGCGCTGGGTCTCTGACGGTGGGCCCGCCTGGCCCACTTGTCAGGTTTGACCAGTTGCCCGCGTCGTCTCCCTCCTCTGCCCGAGTGGAGCGGGGCTCCGGCGATCATCGCCGGCGAACGGTGGCTCCGTTCAGAAAGCTGAGGCCACCAGCGGATTCAGGGGGCCGAGGTGGTCACTCCGGTAGTCGTAGGGTCGTCGGAGGTGGAGGAAATCGCCGGCGGCGAGCTCCGCGGCGGAGGGAAGCTTCGGTGGTAAAGTGGTTTTGAGGCGGCGGTGGTTCCCGATCAAAATCGAGTAGGGGGAAGGGTTCACGGGAGGATGAGGAGGTTTTTGGCAAAGAGAACGGAGAGGGGGAGGCTCTGGAGGCACCGGCAGGGCCTGGGCAGTGGCGGCGGCTGCAGTCGCCGGAGATGAGGAAGGAGGCCTCCCCGGGTCGATTGGCTGCCAAAGGGGGCCCTCGGGAGGTGGCTTGGGACTGCCTGCGTGCGGAGATGAGCTCGGGGCTCCTTATATAGGCGAGTCGAGGCGGTTCAGCGGCGGCCGCGGATGAGCTCGTCGGCGACCGTCTTTCTGTAGCTGCAGGGCATCGTGGCGGCGACGAGCGCTAGTGGACATGGCTGCGGATGAGTTCGCGCTGCTCCAGGGGCCAGGTGGCGAGCGGGAGGGGCTTGGGCGGCGCTGCCCGTGGCTGGAGCCACTGCGGATGCCGGTGTGCCGCCAAGAATGCCCTGGCGGCGGCGCTGTAGCGTGCCAGGGTGGCTTGGCGCGATGCTGCGAGGCGGGGAGTGCGTGGCGAGGTGCTGCCGTGTGGGCCAAAGCCAGGGGGGCCAGCGTGTCGGCTCGGCGCGACATCGTGCAATACGCGCGATCTGGGCGCGTCCAGTGCACGCACGGGAGATGTTCGACACAATGCCGCGGCATGCTACAGGTTGCAGGTGAGGTTGGGGTTTACCAGATCGAGGTTAGGAGCAACTGGAGTCTAGTGGACATGCTAGTTTGATCAGAGGTGCAAGCTCATAGTGAAATGCCAAAACTCATGTCAAAACTGGTCATGCCTACAGGGTGCTCGATAGAATGCCACATGCACCTAGGCAACTCTTGGGGTGTCCAAAACTTCCAGATTGGGGTCTCTTCAGATGTACAAGAGGGTGGTGGGGTTAGTTGGTCAAATGCAGCAACTTGTTAGTGCAAGTTTTACAAAACTTCAATTCTGGACAGGAAATAAATAGCATTGTTTCATGAACCAAAAATGATCCAAAAGGTGCATGCTCCTGGACTTAAGGGTTTAACATGGAGGACTACAAGTAGGAGAAATAATCAAGGGTTAAGGAGCAAGCAAAAATATGGTTGCTGTACAAACCATCAAGTTGGTCCAAAATGAAAATGAGGTTGATTCACTCAAATTTTTCGAAGGACAGTACAAGGTTTTTGCATAATGTGGACTCTTAGGCCATTACCATCATCCCATAATTTTGGTGGAGGCTAGAAGGAAATATTTAAATGGGTTGTAGTGCAAATTGCACTATGGACCAGAGAAGGAAAATTGAGTGTAGAGCTCAAAATATTTCATAAAATAAAGATGTTTTTGCACAAAAGTTATTGAATAACATTACATGACATCTCCAAATTTTTGTGAGAATTTTAAGTGAATTTATCAAATGGTTGTAGTTCAAATATGGCCATTTAACCTTGAAAAACCATTTTCAAGAAAGTAAAGATCAAGCAACTTAATTATTTAATTAGTTATATTAAATAAGGAAAAATTTCTCTTGAGAGATTAAATATGTCCAATGACATATTTGAAAAGTTTTGTCTTTGGGAAAAACTCATCATAACAGGGAAGGAAATGATTTAAAAAATCAAAATGGAGCTCAGATATCAAAGTTTTAATACCTGGCAGAATTTTTAATTCATTAAAACAAGGCCAAATTTTTGGGGTGTCACAACACTACCCCCCTTAAGAAAAATCTCGTCCTCGAGATTTGTTAAAAGCTGTGTTAAGAAAATATTACGCAATAAAGATGTGGCTATAGTGAGAGGGCAATAAGTGGTGAAAAACCACAGTGTGAATACTGGTGCTGTGTGGAAAAGTCTACGGTTCGGGACAAAAACGTGAGATTCTATGCTGGATATAAATTTAGAATAACTCCTAAATTTAAAAATACGCTGGTCGTACCCGAGAGCGCAGTGCTCTCTCTGGCTGACCGGTGGACCCGGGGTCCACTGTCAGTCTCTTCTTCTCCCTCTGGTTCTCTCTTCTTCCTCTCTCTCGCGTGCTTCCCCGCGCTTTCTCCACCGGCGATGTTTAGAGCGTAGGGTATCTAGGCCGTACCGCGGTAGTGCGCGGCGTGCTAGCTGCCGGTGCAGCGTGCACTCACCTCACGGGCCAGCGTGCTGTCGGCACTGCTTGCGGATTCGTCTCCAAACACCGGCGATCGGCGACGAGCGGCGTTGGTGGACTTCGCCCACCGTACACCGAGCTCGAGCTATAAAACGGCCGGGGTGTTCTCCTCTTCTTCCTCACACCTGGCCTCACATCTCCTTCTCCTTCTTCCTCCATTACTGCTTACAAAAGCTCGGGTGAGGCTCTAATGGCGGAGGCGATGCCGGACTGGTTTGCGATCCTGATATTTGGAGGGCTAGCGACACTACTGGGGCTCTCTGTGCTCCTGTGCGCGATGATCCTCGACGATCGTCGCGACGCTGCTGCTCGGGTGTTGGCTCTCCGCGGTGGTGGTGATCATGAGGAGTAGATGGGGTGTGCCGGGTGCTAACCGTTGTTAGGGGGTGATTAGTTAGATGTAACACCGTTGCAAAGTTTTGCAAACAGTGTATGCGTTCGAATGATTGTGGTTGTGAGGCTGCTGCCGTGGTGTTGCGAGAAATTAAATAATCCACGCCGTGAGAAAGTGCAGACGTAGCAACTCAGGGAAAAGAAATCTCACTCCGGGATTTTGTGAGAGAAAAACAGTTAATTTTAAAAGGGCATAAACCACAACAAAAACTACACACATAAGTAGAAGCCAAATAATTGACTCGTCGTACAAACTCAGGGTATCACGCATAGGTCACACACATAAATAAATGTTGGAAATAATGAACATCGCAGCAACGTCTAAAATGGAAATGGTAATTGGACGGGGTCCCTGGAAAACGTCTCTGGTACTGGGATACACTCCTCTTCTATCGGGGAAAGTGGATTGACCAGTCGATGCACGTGTCTCTCCTGGTCGGGCCTTAGTGCTCTGCCGATGGCGATATGAGGATTTAAATCTGCGAGGCTCTGAAGATAACCCATCACACGTTGGGTTAAATGCTCTTGAGCGATGACGTACTGGACAAGGTTGGCCAGGACTGGGTCTCTCTCAATTCGTCCACCAGGAAACGATGTCACTCCTCCGGGTTCTGCACGGCTCGGAAAGTAATAGTATCCTCGTTCGCTGGCATAGGGCACTGCGAATCGAAGGCGAGCAAGCGCTTCGTATGCAGCAGCTTCTACGGCCATCTGTGGGGTTGGCATAGATTTCCCCACGAAGGAGACTTCCGTTGGATCTTGGTTTGAGTTTACGGGAGGGATGTGCACTGCTGCCCAATATCTTGAGGTGGATGAGGTGATCCTCGATTTGAACAGCTCGTACTGGGGTGGCTGGGTAGCGCCCATGGTACTGCAGGTAAAATCCCGCAATATCTTGACAAAACTACCTGGAGTTGCATCTGGGGTTCTCAGATAAATGCTAGGGCTCGGCATGGCTAGGAAATGGTTGTGAGGATGGTGCACAAGATGAGGGGTGCTTGGCAAGGTCACGCGGTGGCCTTTTATAGCACTAGAGCTGGGTCATTTTTTTTACCGTGGTGAATGGTAAAGAAATTTTTTAGCTCTGTTCCAAGGGTTGGGGTCAAGCCACAGATTCACACATTCCACTATAGTGATGTGTTACTGTGGGGTTGACGGGGTGATTTTTGGTAACTGTGCCCGGGATAGAAATCTTTCACTGCATACTGGCGTATCCAGGCAAGGCTACTATTAAAAATAGAGGCACGACAACAGGCGGCATTAAAATTACAAGGCCACACGATTACAAAGCGAGGGTACACTAGAACTCGATACGACTCGGGTGACTTAGTCTACCTCGTTTACATCCAAGCGGGCGTGCCTTGAGGCTCCTCCACGGGTCTCGTCGTCTGAATTAACTGGAGTGGTCTGAGGGGCTGCAGGCTCGGGGTAGCGATGATGACCGTCTCGGGGATTGTTGGTCACAACCCCGTTGGAGTGCGCTCCCAATATGCGACGAAGCACTTCTGGGGTTATCGCAGCACCTTGGCCGATGGCTGGGGCAGTCCTCAGGGACTCGATCGGGTGTCCAAACAGCACGACTGGGTTGTCGGTGTTGGGCTCGTTCTCTCCTCTCGCCGGGGCTCGACGAACCAGCTCTCCACGAGCTGCGATTAGATCAATAGTGATTTGATCGCACAGTTCCTCTAGTGCACTTACATAGCGCACTAGGTGCAACAATGCAGGATCCGTCTCATGATCTCCGTTGACAACTTGGGGTGGTCTACCATACCCTTCACGTCTGGGGTAGTAGTGGAACGAGCGACAGTTAACCCTGGGCGACAAGTGCCGGAGATGAACTATAGCTTCTCGAGCAGCTAGTTGGATGGCTTGTGGCTCAAAGGAAGTTGTCCTTCCGGTGAACCTGTAGGGGCGCTCGGGCTCTAGTCCCCTACCATAAATGTGCACAGTGGCCCAGAATTGACGGCTCTCACCGCTCATGGGTCCTTGGTACACAACATATTCTAGGGGCTCTTCTAACGCATAGGCACGACGGGTGAGGTTTGCGAGTATGGTCACAAAGCCTCCAAGGTTGGTTGCTGTGGTCTCATTGTGCATGATGGGTCCAGGCATTGTGGCTCGGTTTGGGGTAGCGGCTGCCGTGCTGGGTTGGGGTTAGCATGTCCCTTTTTATAGGAAAAAGGGGACGGAGTCTTCCTTCGCACGCTTGTGAGAAAGGCCTATTTAGGGGCCGGTCATTGGTGCATGAGTGACAGGTTAGGTTGATAGGTTGGGCACCGACTGCCAAAAAGGTGTTGGGTCAATGTGTGGCTATCTTGTATGAGAAGCTTGGTTCGGTTATGGCTTGATGGGTTGGTCTGCCTAAGTTTATAGGCCCGGCTAAGATAGGATTAGCCAATGGTCAGCCTGGCTCTGATACCAAGTCTGTCACGACCGTTTCTCCGGACATAAATTTCCAGAAAAAGGACCGTCGTGCTCATCAGCCCCAGGATTACTGTTAGCTGATGAGGCTCCACTTGATACAGAAATTCCAAGCAAAGTACAACATATGTAGCACAAGACCATTCTGGCCTGTGAGTACAACAAATGGTTTTCTAGTGGTCGATGGCGGAAGCGGTTTGTGAATCATTAGTGTATGGGACTCCTTTTCCCACGGGAACAGCTGACCAGGTTAACTCCTATCTTCGCGAGGCTGCTATCACAGTTGCTCAGTTCTCGAGGCTGTCAATCGCCACGCTCCTCTCCAAGCAAGAAATCTGGCCAAGACAATAGCCAGGGACAAGCCAGTGAGTACTTTGAATGTACTCGCAAACATTAGGAACACAGGTATAATATAATTGATAATCATGCACGGAAAAATTCTATGATCACATCGTCAGTCATAAATAAAATATCTTTTATGCATGCAAGCAGGTTATTTTCATGCAGCATGAATAAGCAATAATAGAGTGGGAATAAAATACCGCAGTCGGGCGTCTGAGCGACACCACGTAAAGGGCTTTAAAAGAAATGCCACAGTCGGGCGTCTGAGCGACACCACATAAAGGGCTTTAAAAGAAATGCCACAGTCGGGCGTCTGAGCGACACCACATAAAGGTGGGCCCGCCTGGCCCACTTGTCAGGTTTGACCAGTTGCCCGCGTCGTCTCCCTCCTCTGCCCGAGTGGAGCGGGGCTCCGGCGATCATCGCCGGCGAACGGTGGCTCCGTTCGGAAAGCTGAGGCCACCAACGGATTCAGGGGGCCGAGGTGGTCACTCCGGTAGTCGTAGGGTCGTCGGAGGTGGAGGAAATCGCCGGCGGCGAGCTCCGCGGCGGAGGGAAGCTTCAGTGGTAAAGTGGTTTTGAGGCGGCGGTGGTTCCCGATCAAAATCGAGTAGGGGGAAGGGTTCACGGGAGGATGAGGAGGTTTCTGGCGAAGAGAATGGAGAGGGGGAGGCTCTGGAGGCACCGGCAGGGCCTGGGCAGTGGCGGCGGCTGCAGTCGCTGGAGATGAGGAAGGAGGCCTCCCCGGGTCGATTGGCTGCCAAAGGGGGCCCTCGGGAGGTGGCTTGGGACTGCCTGCGTGCGGAGATGAGCTCGGGGCTCCTTATATAGGCGAGTCGAGGCCGTTCAGCGGCGGCCGCGGATGAGCTCGTCGGCGACCGTCTTTCTGTAGCTGCAGGGCATCGTGGCGGCGACGAGCGCTAGTGGACATGGCTGCGGATGAGTTCGCGCTGCTCCAGGGGCCAGGTGGCGAGCGGGAGGGGCTTGGGCGGCGCTGCCCGTGGCTGGAGCCACTGCGGACGCCGGTGTGCCGCCAAGAATGCCCTGGCGGCGGCGCTGTAGCGTGCCAGGGTGGCTTGGCGCGATGCTGTGAGGCGGGGAGTGCGTGGCGAGGTGCTGCCGTGTGGGCCAAAGCCAGGGGGGCCAGCGTGTCGGCTCGGGCGCGGCATCGTGCAATACGCGCGCTCTGGGCGCGTCCAGTGCACGCACGGGAGATGTTCGACACAATGCCGCGGCATGCTACAGGTCGCAGGTGAGGTTGGGGTTTACCAGATCGAGGTTAGGAGCAACTGGGAGTCTAGTGGACATGCTAGTTTGATCAGAGGTGCAAGCTCACAGTGAAATGCCAAAACTCATGTCAAAACTGGTCATGCCTACAGGGTGCTCGATAGAATGCCACATGCACCTAGGCAACTCTTGGGGTGTCCAAAACTTCCAGATTGGGGTCTCTTCAGATGTACAAGAGGGTGGTGGGGTTAGTTGGTCAAATGCAGCAACTTGTTAGTGCAAGTTTTACAAAACTTCAATTCTGGACAGGAAATAAATAGCATTGTTTCATGAACCAAAAATGATCCAAAAGGTGCATGCTCCTGGACTTAAGGGTTTAACATGGAGGACTACAAGTAGGAGAAATAATCAAGGGTTAAGGAGCAAGCAAAAATATGGTTGCTGTACAAACCATCAAGTTGGTCCAAAATGAAAATGAGGTTGATTCACTCAAATTTTTCAAAGGACAGTACAAGGTTTTTGCATAATGTGGAATCTTAGGCCATTACCATCATCCCATAATTGTGGTGGAGGCTAGAAGGAAATATTTAAATGGGTTGTAGTGCAAATTGCACTATGGACCAAAGAAGGAAAATTGAGTGTAGAGCTCAAAATATTTCATAAAATAAATATGTTTTTGCACAAAAGTTATTGAATAACATTACATGACATCTCCAAATTTTTGTGAGAATTTTAAGTGAATTTATCAAATGGTTGTAGTTCAAATATGGCCATTTAACCTTGAAAAACCATTTTCAAGAAAGTAAAGATCAAGCAACTTAATTATTTAATTAGTTATATTAAATAAGGAAAAATTTCTCTTGAGAGATTAAATATGTCCAATGACATATTTGAAAAGTTTTCTCTTTGGGAAAAACTCATCATAACAGGGAAGGAAATGATTTAAAAAATCAAAATGGAGCTCAGATATTCAAAGTTTTAATACCTGGCAGAATTTTTAATTCATTAAAACAAGGCCAAATTTTTGGGGTGTCACACACTAGTGAAACCTATGGCCCCCGGGTCTATCTTCCATCATATTAATCTTCCAATACTTAGTTATTTCCTTTGCCGTTTATTTTACTTTGCATCTTTATTTCTCTTTATCATAAAAATACCAAAAATATTATCTTATCATATCTATCAGATCTCACTCTCGTAAGTGACCGTGAAGGGCTTGACAACCCCTTTATCGTGTTGGTTGCGAGGTTCTTATTTGTTTGTGTAGGTGCGTGGGACTTGAGCGTGATCTCCTACTGGATTGATACCTTGGTTCTCAAAAACTGAGGGAAATACTTACGCTACTTTGCTGCATCACCCTTTCCTCTTCAAGGGAAAACCAACGCAGTGCTCAAGAGGTAGCAATATGAAGTACCACCTCTCTTGCGGCGCGGTGTAGGCATCGGGGGTGCGATGGCTGTTGGTGGCATTGAAGCAGATCTGCGACAGTAGATGGGTGCATCAGGGGATAAGTCCCGTTGCGGTGGAAGAGAAGGTCGTGTGAGCGGCCCCAGCAAAGAGGACGACGGCGCCGATGAAGCGAGAGGACGTGATGCAAGGCTCTTGGTCCGTCGCCGTGGACGAGAAACGTCCATTTCTAGCAGTGGACGACGCGGTCTTGGTAGGCGCTATGGCATGGTGGAGGACGGTGGCGATGGATGTGGTGGAGGACGGCGGCGATGGATGGGGTGGCAGACGGAGGCTGGTGTGGGGATGGTGTTCTAGCGCGGACGGTGTATGAATGGGAAAATGGAGGGAGAGGTACGGGGAACCATGTTTTTGGGACGCACCTGTCTGAAATATGGGAAAGTTACGAACTTAGCCCCCATTTAAAATTTGGACGTCTGGTCGGTTGGGGATACGACGGTAATCTCGCATCTCGCCAATATTTGCCCAGAGCGATTTCGGGCGAGGAGAGGGTGGTTGGCGCCCATGGTTGGCACCCACGGTGTATGAATGGGGCTGATAGGTAGGGCAGTTGTGTCACGTCTGAGTGAAGTTACAAACCTGCCCCTATTGAAAATATTTGCCTACATCGATTTCGGCCGAGTCGAGTTTGTTTTGCCGCCCACCGTGTATGAATGGGGAGATGGAGGGAGAAACAGAGGTCTTTTGGACGAGCTTGAATCAAATGTGTTTTGCCGCCCATGTTTGGCGCCCACCGTGTCGGAATGGGCTCAGAGGCGGTCATGTCACGTCTTATTGAAGTTACTATCCTACCCCTATTTAGAGTAGTGGAAATCGGGCCGATGGATTGTCCGTGTAATGGGTAGACAGTAATTTCCATCTCCCAAACACTTGGCTTCGGGCAGCCGACGTGGGAGTGGACATTTTGCCGCTTCTTTCAAATTTTGGGACAATAAGCATCCAAGTTTACCCTGGCAACTAAATTTGAATCCATTTTGTATTCCTATACAAATCTTTATAAATCATTCTATGTGTTTTTATATATCTTCAAAAGGACGACAAAGATGTATTCCACTGTCATATATGAATATGGTTTACAAATGCCGATACTCAAATTCAGAAGCTAGAATCCAGTTTAAGGTGAACTCGAATATTTGGAGAACTTCATGTCGAACTCAAATGTCACACGCAGCATAATGTGTACTCCCATTTAGATATGTACACAAGCGATGTATCAAGATTCAAATACCGAGTGAATCAACCAAGAATGTACAGAACTAACAGACATATAAACACTTATAGAGTATATGGATCAATAATATCAATTAACACACATAAGCCAGGCCGCTGTACTTTTCTTTGCTACAACAACATCCTTTTTTTAGCCAAGCTACTACAACATCTTGGCCCTTTCCGATACGTGCCACTTATGGTCCATCTATACTAGTATTATTGCTGAATGCACATTCAGCCCGATTGGCATATTTGTAGTTCTGGCACAACAATCAAAATGAAATGTCTCCAAGTCTTATCAATTAATACAGACTTGTGCTCAAATAAAATTACAAAGCAAAAAACAAAAAACAAAAAAAACAATTATTACATGATCTCTAAAACAAATGGTTTGATTGATTACATGAACAAACAACACAAAGGTTATTCAACGATGGAAAGAACATTTCACCTATGATTTACCAAGTGGGAATTTAATTTCCTTTTTTCCTTCAGGACCTTGACAATGTGGTCAGTCCCAGCTTGCTTTGTTTTGAAATCCACCAAATATTTAATGGTTGTCTTGAGTACTGCTACTGATTGTGCTGTTTGCTTCCTCAACATGTCAACTTCATCTCTAAGTGCAGAAGCAGAATCTCTTTTTACCACTAGTTTATCCTCTAGAGCATCAGCAGTTGGCAATTCATAATGCACGATTGGGCCGGTGCCACTGCTGTGGGATGATACAACGTCCATGGGGACCTCGCTCTTTGATCTTGGGCTAACCTCTTTTGCCATTAAAGTTCCGATTGGAATCTGAAAAGTTGAAGTTAGCAAAACATCTCAACTGGGAGTTATAACAGAAAACCAGTTAAACAGACAAGGAATTAAAGAGTTTCAATTTGATGCTGAAAAGTAGTTATTAACATCATTGTAACCCGTTGTTGCAGCAGCAAAGCAGTTAAACAAACAAGTAGCTATTTAAGTTCAGGCAAACAGGTAATTCTTAATAGTAAGTATCAAACACATAGATAGGTGGAGTCTATAATAGGATTAACAGGCTGTGGCATTATGTAATCAGTAGCAAACTAAATTAAGCCAAGCAACGTAATTGAACAATTTTGCAATAAGTAGCTAACTAAAATTCCGAGAAGCAGGTAAATGAACTTACACTAGTTCTTTGTACAGGCACACTACAACTTCTCTTCGCTTACAAGGTTGTACGAAGGAGTCTATGGCATCAATTGCTTGGATACGCATTCCCAATACTTCTTTCTTCCCACACTACATTGGTAAGTCGAATGGTTAATCTGGTAAGATGGTGTGTCCTTGATATGTTATATGAGGACGTGTAGTCAGACTAGTTGTAGCCACACACATCACACTAGCTTTTACTGTATATTTCATGCGATTACTTTTGGCATATCGAGATCTAAGCAATCTACAATAGGATGAAAAGACTGGCATCCTACACATTATTGGCGAACTCAGTTCATAGAAACAAGCAATTCAACCATTCTGTGGGTAAATCAAAAGCGCCACTGGAATATTTTTCACTACCCCTATCATACACGCAAAAAGGGGCGACGCCACCATAGGGGCTGGTATGGGCGGTCGCCTTGGGTGGCTCGAAAGTGTGCACCTAGTTTGAGTCATCCAGGTTGGCCCAGGCTAGTTTTGTTCGTCCCAACGCACGAGCAGGCAATGTAAAAAATGAAGAAAAATGTTTCAATTTGGATAGGCCAATAACATAAGTGCAAGGCAGGCCCTATAGCAGGCTCCAGGCACAAAAGAGCGCCTCCCATATCGATCGACAGCAGGAAAAATCCCAATTCATCCGCTCCAGCCTCTAGTCTGGTTCGCTCCTAACCTAGCCGCCACTGGACAGATCGACACAACACTTCCTCACGCCCTCGTTGGAGGGCGGTCACCGGGCTTAAGCGAACGGAAGGACAAGAAGATGAAGATCCAACCCTGGGTGTAGCCTGCGTGGGAGGCAACGGCGGCAGCACGGGCATGGCATCGAGCTTGCGCAAACGGATAGTTGCAGCTTGCAAGAGTAGCATGCGCAGCGAGCAGGTACATCACATCCCTGATTATATCTAATTCAACTCTTCAATTTCTGGCCAATAGTTAAACCTGACGGTGTTGTAAAACTGCTTGTATGTAGGGAATCTATGAGAAAATGAAACCAATTTCTACTTATTTCATAACTCCCCCAATCAATATTGAACTAATCTGATGTAACTAATCAAGTTTCCGGTGCAAACATCCAAGCTCATGTTGTTCTTGAGCCTGAAGTGTCTAATGAACAGACTGCTAATGAAGGATTTGATGCAAACATTTTACATGCTCCTGGTGATGAACATATAGTGTCTAATGAGGCATCTAATGCAAGCATTTTGCAAGCTCCCATTGAAGGATTTAGTGTCTAATGAGGCATCTAATGCAAGCATTTTGCAAGCTCCCATTGAAGGATTTAGTGTCTAATGATGATTTGCTATGTTGAGAGAGACATAGAGATTTGCAGGCATTGATGACAAGCAAATTAGAGTGCATTTTCATGGCTTGAGGAAACGTCAAGGCCATCTACCAGAAAGTCCCCGTATCATGACAACGTAGCATAAATACTTTTCTAATCTGTTGTTTGAAACTATTGGCATACTTGTGCAGGATAGATATATTGATCTGCAGTTTGCACACTTGTTATAGGTGCAATTACACTTCGATATTTTCAGCCAGAGAACGAATAATTCAAGCAGGTACAGACCATGTTTGTAGTCCTTGTACACCATGTTGCATTTTGTGTTTTTTGGTGCTTGCATCATTTAGTGTTTATAATCTGAACTACTTTGGATCATTAGCTGGTTTTCAAAGTGCATGTAGCTTCACATTTCTCAAGTTATGTTGATTTCCGGAGTGTAAGTGCCTTCGTATTTTTTAAGTTAAATGTTCGCCCCTGGTAACTTGAATTCGTGGATCCGCCACTACACATAAATCATACACGAATGCCAGTACTAATTAAATGAGATGCAGGGACTTACGCTAGCTTGTTGTACATGCTCACTGCAGCTCTGCTTGCGCTTGGGATGTTCCATGTACAAGTCCATGTTACCACTTGCTTGGATGTGCAGGCCTTGTGCTCCTTGCATCCCCCTCTACATTTTTGACATGACGAATGGCTGATCAAATAAGAGGAATCGACCTTGCTATTGTACCAGAGGACAGATACTTACAAGGTTATACGGGTGTGCAGGATGTGTACCAGATCCCGTAGCGGCGTCATGCTTCGCTAAAAAATGGATTTTCTTGTTTCAGATGATATCTCCAGAAGAAATAAGAGTTAAAGTCAAAGTTGAATAGGCGTGTAAGCTAAGAGAGCAGTGAAAGGATATCCAAACATCGTCGGAACAGTGCACAAGGGAGTGATGTGTGGATACCTAGTTCGGGCCGGCGTTTGGGCATGCTCACCTAGCTAGAGTGCGGGTCACTTCAGAGCCGTTGAGGGTGATGCGCTGGCGTTGGCTGGCCGCGCACGGATGCAGATCTTGAGTGGCAGCGGAGCACTACGATGCGGTGGACGAGACCATTGGTGAAGCCCCGACGGCCTTGGGGGGCGGAGGCGCGATGATGTGCTCGGTGAAGTAGCCCTGGTGAGCTGGGAGACGGCGTCGGTGAAGCGCACTTGATGCGGTGGAAGTCGGTGTCTGTGAGGCACGTCGGTTGCGGCGGCCGACATTGTCGGTGGACCACTCGGTGCGGTGGACGAGGGCGTAGACGAGGTAGCTCCGATGCGGTGGTGAAGCGCGACCGTCGTCTTCGTCGTCGTCGTCCGTCACAGAGGTGGGCAAAGAGACGAGACGAGGGGCAATTCGAACTTTGCTTGGGTTGGTGGCGAATTAGGGATTTGAGCAATCTGGGCGCGGAAGGGGACGGTGGAGAAGGGAGATTTTGCAGGGCTGGAATTGGGGCCGCCAGATATTTCAATCCGAAACGTGGAAGCGCGAACTTATTTTGTCGCCGTCCTTTGTTTTGGGGTGGGTGGCTAGGTGCTACGCATCCGTCCGACACACGCGACCACCATGACACGACCCTGGTGCGCCTACATTTGAGAATGGAAATGAATCTTCTTTCATTTGCAAACAAATCTGTATGTATTACCATGCCCGTGTTTTCCTTGCAATAATTAGTCATTCGAAACGAGATACTATAAATTAATTAATAAGGAGTTATTTGAAAAAAAATCGAAATGGTATCCACGCTAATGTGGATTAGAGTGTGTGTCACATAATTAGTTAATTGAATTAGAGTGTGTGTCACATAGCGATCTCCGATTCTAATGTGGATTTTGCATTTCACTGTATCCATGCTACTTTTTTAATACAAATTCATATGTATATGATGAAAACCATGGTAGTGAGAAAGCTTTTGGATGGATTCAAACATATGACCTACAAAATAGCACAACAAATCGAGTCAATGTCAACTTTTCGAAACCTAGTATGGCACGAATTCGAAATAATTACCCATATGCATGGTCCTCGGTTCAAATCTTACAATGTACACCGAATTGAAACATCGATATTAAGTCTCGTACTATCTACATTCAAATGTTGTTTTTAGCCCCCCCCCCCCCCGCACACACGCTACATACTTCCTGTATCGGGCAATCTTCCTCTCCTAACCACCTTAGGAAGCTATTGATTTCCAACACACACCCATTCTTTCTCTCCATGTTTCGATCTCTAACTCTCTCAACTACACAACCCGTTTTCCCACTCTGTTACGAAATGTATTTACCTCACACACCCGCCATTGCACCCCATGCCGAGCTCTCTCTCTCCCTCTCCCTTTCACCCTCTCGCGCTAAATACATGCATTGCCTATCTAGCCCCCAACCTCTCGTGCGCACACACGCACGTTGTCTATCTAGGTCACTCCCTCGAGACTGTCTCACTCTTTCTTCCGCACGGCGGGCCACACTCGCTCAATCTCACTCTCTTTATCTGAGTCTCGTTTAACCTCGTTTTCTTTCACACACAAATGATATATCTCCCTGTTTGGGCCTCGATCGACACACTCTATACTCTCTCACACAGATTGTCTATCTAGGTCAGTCCATTGAAGCCGCCCCACTCTTTCGACCTCATGGCAGGCCACGCTCGCACTCTCTCTCTCTTTGTATGTCTCGATTGACCTCGCTCTTTCTCGGACAAAAATGATATATCACCATGTTTGATCCCAGTTCGACTTATTCACATTGTATACTCTCTCACGCACATTGTCTATCTAGGTCACTCTCTCCAACCCGTCTCACTCTTTCGATCACACGACGACCCTATGTGATCGATCGACCTTGCTTCCTCCCACGCACAAAGTATATCTACACGTCTGTGACTGGATCATCTCTCAAGCTCTATCTTACAGCCCTCACCCTTGCCAAAAGCTCAATCGGACAATATCTCTCCAGAGTATATATATTTGTTCCATGAATGTCGGACCACATTCACTTTGTCTCTCTATCTATATGTCTCTCGATTGACCTCACTTTCTCATGCTGTATCTTCCACACATTGAAGCTACCTCTCTCTCCCTCGCAAAGCCGGAGCTATTTACATTGTGAGGGGCACTCCAACCTTGGATTAATTTGTGTAGGCATTTATTCCAGTCGGTTTAGATTATATTTTCGTAGCATTCGGCCCACAACTACTCGAAACACCGTTGCAACCCCCTCAACTCCCCTAGTTGATTTCCCTCTGGCTCGGTCATCGCTCCCTCGCATGTCCTTTCTCGCCTTCAACGCCACGCCATGGTATTATTGCAAAAAACTCTGTTGTTCTCTTTAATTATTATAAATAAGCTACAAAACTACAAACCGATAGTCCACTTGGAATGGAACAAATTTGGACCCACAAATTAAAGTGCTACAAACTTCACACCGAGGGGCCCACATGTCATGAAACAAATTTGGACCCATATACAAATTAAAAAATAAAGGACGAGGATCGAACATGCGACCAGGGCCTTCAAGCCGCACGTCAATAGGCAACATACGTAGAACAACAATGTTTGTTGTACCTCCCTTTGTTCACATAATATTTTTTATATTACCACAGCCTATTTAATTGATAACATGCAATATTATTTTTAGTACTATTCGCCTTCACTTACTGGTGGGTTCCATGTGTGCTCTCTCTATCTCCCCCCCTTCTGCGTTTAGACGCATGGGCAAACACGAAGAACTCACGGGCGATGTTGCCGTTGACCATATCTGGACGCATTCATAAGTTACGACACCAGTTTCAAGTGCTAGCAGCACTAGTTAGTGTGTACGTGCAATGCACGTTAATTAGGAAGTATATTAAGTGCATGCGGATATTAAGTTGGATATTATTTGCGTGTTATTATGTGATTATCACTATTTTTGGCATGAAATTAACTACACGCTAAACGTGTTGAGCGCTCGACATTGAAGCAGTCTAGGTCGTTGGATGACAAGGAATACATGTGGCTTGAGACATTTTATATTTAATTTGATACGGCTCTAGCAGAACATTCAATTGATCGAACCATAGATTTCATTTAGTCTGACTCCAACTTTAAATTATGCAACGATCGATCTAAAATAAATGGAAATGATAAACGTTCAGATTTTAAGCATGGCAATCCGAACGTATTTCATGGCAAATTTAGAATACGCGGTGGCGGCGGGGGCATCTTGCAGTGGGAGGCGGCTCCTTTGCCGTGCTCTGTGTGTCGTTGGACCACTGACTGACGGCGGCGTCTTGCGCCGTTATTGGCGTACTGCTGGACGTTGGCCCTAGCTTCAAGGAAGGCCACAATGTTCTGGACTTCGGTCTCCAGGAGCGAGTCAATTGGCGGGAGGAGACAACTGGCGTTGGTGCTAGGAAGTGGTCGACGGCGGCCATCCATGCCGCTGAGGGGGCACTGGCACCCGCGCGGGGGACAGGCGCTGTCAACGGCGCGGCGGAGACATTCGTGTGCACGAGCACTGGCACGGGCACACACGTCAGTGCACGCACAGGCGCATGCACTGGCAGGTGCACTAGCACGGGCGTGCACGTCAGTGCACGCGCAGGGACATGCACTGGCAGGTGCACGGGAATGTGAAAGTCGGCGGGGACCTCATGGAACCCCATGGCATCAAGCTCGGCGACAATGTGCGGCTCCCAGCCCATCAATCCACCGGGATGGGCGCTGACGCATTCGGGGCGACGGGAGCCGGAATGGGAGCGGGGACTGGCGCGGCGTCTTCCCGCAAGGCCAGTTCAACCTCGTCCCAAAGCGCCTTATGTTCTTGAGACTCTGGCTGGGTGTCTTCCTCAGGAAACTTGAAGACTAAGGGCAGACCATCATGATGCGGCATGGCGTACGTTTAGGTCAGGCTAGTTGGAGGTAGACGACAGGAGAATCGGAGAGGAAGAGAGAAGATTGTAGCGATACCGGGTAGTGCGGGGTTGATTTTAAACTACGGCTCCGGCGACATTAAAAGTGGGAGCAGTTGGGACGAAGGTGGGCGGTGGAGCCTGGTCAAAGGGCTCGCCTCCCGATGAGCCTGCACAGCGGTCTGCTCGCACACCTCCTTATCAGCCGGCACAGCGGTCTGCTCGCACGCCTCCCTGTCAGCCGGCGCAGCGGTCTGCTCGCATGCCTCCCATCGACTCACACGCTTGCTCGGACGACACCTGCCGATGAGAAGCGGGACTCGTTGCGGCACGTAAACGCCCACGGTTTCAATAGTGAAAGCGTTCGCCTTAACGTGACAGGTCTTTGTTTCAAAATACCTTGGCTCTTCATTTGTGCAACTTGACATAAGCAGCTTGTCTCAAATTGAAGAAAAAAATTACGAAGTAATATTTGTGCCATATCACGTGACCATGCTCAGTTTCAAGAATTTATGGTCACTTTTGGATTTTCTGAAATTAAAGATCCAGGATTCAAAACAATATCATAACCTGCATCATGCAATAAATTTTCAAGCCATACATCTGTCCTGTTGTATTTCTTAAAAAAGGATTTGGTCAAACATTTTGCTTAGTTAGACTTCAGACAAGTTATATATGCAGAGCAAAAGGATAATCCCTCCGTACTAGTGCATTGCCTGATATATTAACTCAAGTACTAGGCACGAAAAAAATGAAAAAAACGGGCCCAATTCTGTGCTCATCCTGGTGTAGTAGTAGTAGTACTAGGCAATGCAGTTGACGGGTGACCTTGGCGAGCGGCGACCGAGGGAATTGAACCGTGCTCGGCACGGTAGGTAACGTTGTCTAGTTACTTTTCTTTGGAACACAACGTTGTCTAGTTACTAAAGCATCCCTCCGTTGTTCATCTGTAGTCATTATGGACCGGGGACATGAGGGGAATTTCCTAGGGCTGGAATTCTGGCCGCCAGATATTTCGACTCGAAACGCAGAGGCTCGACTGGTTGGGGTTGCCTAATGTGCGTACCACACACGCCACCAGAAGGACACGAGCCCGGTTTTTTTAGGATCAACACGTGCCAAGGTCTGGCTGGTACACCGTTGGGTCCTACCATTCTAGAATACGAAAGGAACCTTTTAAGTTGCCGAATGAATCTATGTGTATTACAATGCCCGTATTTTCCTTGCAAATACTAATCTCAACGTGGTAATTGATTTATGATGAGTTGTTGAATTAGAGTGAGTTTGTGATATAGTGATCTCAATGTGGATTTCACATTTCATGGTATCCCTGCTATTTTTTTCAATGCAAATTCAAATTTAAAATATGAACAATATGGAGGTGAGAAAACTTTGTATGTATCAAGCATATGACCACACACACACAAACACCCACACACGAACACAACAACAATCCAATAAGTATAGTGCATCTATTTTTCCAAACCATGCATGTATGACACGAATTCAAAAATACCCCTTCTATTCCTAAATATTAGTCTTTTAGAGATTTCAACAAGCGACTACATACGGAGCAAAATGAGTGAATCTACACTCTAAAATATGTCTATATACATCCGTATGTGCCAGTCCACTTGAAATCTCTAAAAAGACTAATATTTAGGAATGAAGGGAGTAAAATGTAAGACATGCATGGTCCTCAATCCAATATTTAAAACGAACATGAAACTCAAACATGAATATTAAGTCTAGTACTACAGTACATGCAAATGTTGTGTTTAATTAGGCAGAGCTATGATTGTCGGGGGTCACCCCCTCGACCTTAGATAAAATTGTGAAGCTCTATTTAGGGTTGTTTAGATTATATTTATCCCCACCCTCCCAACAACCGGTTGGTTGTGCGCCCCCACCCTCCTCCTCGGGAGAATATCATGTGCCCCCATACCTTCTATGCTATATGCCGATATGAGTTGCTTGGAGCTTGTAGATCTGAGATATAGCAGCTCACGTGATGTCTTAATATTTTTAGAGGAAACCTTGATGAGTTTGAGAATTGCACACAATTTTTACAAAAACTACTCAGATGCCCTTGGATCACATATCCAATGACCTCGAAGCTCGTATCACCGTAGCATCTAAGATGAAGGAGGACATCATATTCTCTTGTATGTAAGAATATCATGTGCTACCACACCTTAGATGCTTTGGTGATACAAGCTCTTCGGAGCCGTTGGATTTGTGACCCAACGCCCCCTTGATGGTTCAAATGGTTTTTTGCAGAAAAGCCCCCAAAAAGTTCGGCCACTGCTTACAAGCACAAAGACTGCTCAGATGCCATTGGATCTCAGATCAAACGACCTCGAAGCTCGTATCACCGTAGCATCCAAGCTGCGACAACACCTTATGTTTTCTCGCACGGGAGAATATGAGGTGCTCCCGCACCGTGGATTCTATGGTGATACGAGTTCATGGAGATCTAACGGCCCACAGTAGGAGGTTTGAATGTTTTTGCAATATACGGCTGAGAGAGTTTGGGAATTGCGCAGAAAGTACAAGTACTACGCATGTGCCATCTGATCACTGATCATACGACCTAGATGCTCATATCATCGTAGCGGGTAATTAAGCTACTGGGAGCACCTAATATGAGCAACGGGGAGCCGTTGGATCCAAGATGCAGTGGCACACACGAGGCCTGAATGTTTTATTTGCAAAAAACCTTTGGAGAGTTTGTAAATTGCGCATAATTACAAAGACTACTCCCAAGCCATTGGATCTCACTTCCAATGGTGTAAAAACTCATATCACCATAGCATCTAAGTTGCGGGGTGGATGTGATAGTCTATGCCGCTGTCATTTTTGTTCGTAAACTTGCAAAATACGTGTAACTTGTGCCGTTACTTGTCTAACCACGCAAAGTGTTTGTTCAAAAAAACCATCCTACACTGAAATATCGGAACAACACACGGGGGTCCCACTTGTCATTAATCAATTTGGACCTAAAACTAACAAATCTGAAAGACGAGATTTGAACTGGCAACCTGGACTACAAAGCGTAAGTCGATAGCCTGAAACAACAACGGTTGTTGGCTTTGTCCCATAACTTAATTTTATACAGTATTACATTGAGTAGAGTAGATGGAGTGCCTCATCTACACGTGCATGACCGTTGACTCACTTACAGGTGGGTCCCTGGTCTACGATCTCTCTCTTCTCTCCATCGTCTAACCTTTGCACGGGCACACACGAAGAGCGGCGTTAGCTTGCCGTGGTGTTATTACAACTGAAAAAAGCTTGGAAAATAGAAGAATCGCCTAGAACAAGAGACGTTGTGGCTGGTCGAGACGGAGCTAATCACACCTATCCTCCATGCCATGTTAGCATGATGAAGTTGTGTGGCTAGTGGGGTGTTTTGGACCGACTGGCTGGGTCCCGAGGTCGAACCATAGGTACTACGTCTGATACAGTAAATTACACACACATTTTTCCTCCGTGCCGAGACATGGCACACCCTACCGCGTGGTTTCGGGGTCCTCCCGGGTGGTGCACGCATATATTTTTCCTGACGTGGGATGCCCTACCGCGTGTTTTCGCTGAAGCAAGTAAATAAATGAGTCATCAAATCACGAAAGACCACTTTTCCCGCCGAGTACATCAGTGAAGCACGGTGGCTAGCTAGTTGGGCTAGTTCGATCGATTAGCTAGGCCGCCGCCACATTTGTATTTTCACCCCCTTTTTTTATCTACTTGCCGGCAGGTGAATTTAAACATCCACCATGGCATTGCTCTGGTGTTTGAGTGCGGCAGGATTTTTAATTTTTTGATTGATGGGAGCAGGCGCGGCAGGATTTTTAATTTTTTGATTGACGGGAGCAGGCGCGGCAGCAATTAGTCACGATGACTCCGCCTGTAAAACCCACTGCTCCCTGAAGTGAGAAGTCGTCGACTGGTGTTTTACCATGGTGAAAACCAAAAGATTCCCCGCTCCTCGGCTGGCTCCCTCCGCCTTCCCGTAGATTGCATTACCTTTCAGCCGTTTCGCCCCTTGCATCACCAACATCATGCACCTCAAGAAGCAGAGGGACTTCGGTGGTGTTTAGGCGCCCTCTGCATGGGTATGTCCATGTCTCGGCGCAACATGACCATTGGATCAAACTCAGACGGTGTAGATCAGTCACTGTAGCACAAAGCGTGTGGGTGTGTTTGGTTGCATTCTCATCTCAATATAGTGTGTAAGTCACCTTACAAAACCAAATAATCCCAAAACACTTAGGCACGGTACATTAACTCCCTCCCCATTTCTTATTTTGTGACATATCAACCAATAAGAGACGTGGGCCGTGCATGCTTTCAATAACTTGAGACTAATAAAAATGACTTGTAGTGGTTAGTTCATTGCATGCAATGCTATTAATTAGCAAAAAGACATTAAGTTTTCTCGTTTTCCTCTCTGCCTTGGTCGCAGTGACGGAGTAGTTGTTTCCTCTTCATGTATTTGTGTTAACCTACTAGTGTGGACTCATGCACCCTTCATGCACTCTGCCAAACACCCAAAAGTGGGCCGAGAAGGGAACTTTTTCTCCCATCCCGTGCACTCTTCATACACCCTGCCTAACACTATTCGTGCTTCATATGGTTCATGTTTCGTGGAGTACTGTAGCACCGTACTCTCTGTGCGCTGTAGACCTAGTTCTGTTAACATTGATCTCACCATTCATTCTCGACTGGACAGTCGAGAAAGCGGTACTATGTTACTACATTACTGTTCATATAGTTGACATGCGCACACCATCATTTGTTGTCGTCATATCTTACTACACTAGCAACAAGATTATGTAGTACTGACATACGAACCACAGCACATGCCTAGTAGTAGGAGCACTGTGTATGTTCAAGTGGCTGCCGTGTTTCGCCCTCGTCCGTTGTAAGAGTGGAAATGCTTGCTATAATCAGTTTTTTCTTCAGAAAAACAGTGGACACGCTCTACCGTGCAGATCCTCCTCCAGCCATGCACTAAATTACTCACTTTCATCGACGTGTGGGATAGCCAGCATCGGGGTCCACCAGCCATGCACTAAATTACTCCGTAGTAGAGTGACGGTAGACTACCCCGATCGAAGCGCCGCAGTAATGCCCAATGAGCCGTCAAATCACAAAACCCCCTCCTTTCCAGCAGTAAGTTGGACGGGCAAAGCAACCATCATTTCACTCTTCTCTCTCAGCTTCCTCTCTACCCAACCCTCGCTTCTCCCTCATCTTTTTCCTCATTTCTTCAAGAAAACCCCGACCTGCTTCTGCCATTGTTTTTCTCTCCCAAAGAAGGAAAGGTGAGCGCATCAATGCTGTTGATTCTGGCCAAGGCCCGGTCTTGCAACCCCGAGACTGATCCTATAACTCCCTCTCTTCTCTTCTTTTGGGTTTGTGATTATGGTTTCTTTTCTTTTATTTCTATTTGACAGTTTCTTGATGGACGCTGGAGCACCGGCCGAAGTGATGTCTATGGCTCTGGCCAAAACCGTCAAGGCTCATGGTACGAAGAAGCGCAAGCACCCCGCCGAGACTACCGTAGACAGGCTCAAAGCCATCACCTTGTCCAAGCCCCCCTCTCCGGGATCCCTCACTAAGCAAGTCCAGGTAATATCTCTCCTTGACGATCTTTTTCTCGATCTTGATCATGTTTTTTCATCTAACACGCAGTACTAGTACTAGTAGTACAACTTTCTGGGTGATGTTGCATGTGATTTTTGTGTGCCAAATGACGGTTCTAAATTCCTCTTTTGACTAAAACATGCGAGAGGTTGGCACTAATTTCTTATAGATTACTTTCAACTACTCCCTTTGTCCCAAATTCTTGTCTTAGATTTGTCTAGATACGGATGTATCTAATACTAAAATATGACTTGATACATCCGTATCTAGAAAAATCTAAGATCAGAATTTTCGTAGGGAGGGAGTACTTTATGAACATCAATGCTACCTTTGAAGAGGGTATATTTGCCCCAGTAACTTGTGTTATGGATATTGCAAGTAATCCCTCTGCTCTCATGCCTTTGAAGACATGTTCTAGTGTCTTTGCTCACTCATTTCTGTGCGTATATGTAGTCATATATGGAGTATAATATCGAAAATCATCTTATATTTCTGAACGGAGGTAGTCATAAAATATGGTTTCTGTTTGAATTAGAACCAGGTCCGCGGTGGAGATGAAGTTCTCAAAGTCATACTGTGTGAACTGGAAGACCTGAGGATGAGTTCTACTGCTAAACTATCCAGCTGCTGTGTCCTTGTCACCACGCGTCCTGAACTAGTGTTTTCCTGTAGCATTGTTGTCAGGTGTGTTCTCGAGGCTGTACTTGACCACAACAATTTCCTGGTTGTGCCTTCGATGACGAAGGGTGTGGTTCTTGTAAAGCTTCCCAACAAATCTGATGCGGCATGTCTTCATGATCATGTTTATGAGTGGAAAGACCACTCTGTTAGGTTCTCCAAGGTTGACAAGATGGTGATGGTGCATGTAGACATCTCTCATGAAGTCCATGGCCTAGTCAGTTATGCGGGGTTCATCCCGTAGGTCGGTAGCAAGAAATAGTCTGTAGAGTTTAATCAGTGCAACTTTGCTTGTTTGTAGTAAGTGAAGGAAATATGCCCTAGAGGCAATAATAAAGTTATTATTTATTTCCTTATATCATGATAAATGTTTATTATTCATGCCAGAATTGTATTAACCGGAAACATAATACATGTGTGAATACATAGACAAACAGAGTGTCACTAGTATGCCTCTACTTGACTAGCTTGTTGATCAAAGATGGTTATGTTTCCTAACCATAGACATGATTTGTCATTTCATTAACGGGATCACATCATTAGGAGAATGATGTGATTGACTTGACCCATTCCGTTAGCATAGCACTTGATCGTTTAGTTTGTTGCTATTGCTTTCTTCATGACTTATACATGTTCCTATGACTATGAGATTATGCAACTCCCGTTTACTGGAGGAACACTTTGTGTGCCACCAAACGTCACAGCGTAACTGGGTGATTATAAAGGTGCTCTACAGGTGTCTCCGAAGGTACTTGTTGGGTTGGCGTATTTTGAGATTAGGATTTGTCACTCTGATTGTCGGAGAGGTATCTCTGGGCTCTCTCGGTAATGCACATCACTTAAGCCTTGCAAGCATTGCAACTAATGAGTTAGTTGCAGGATGATGTATTACGGAACGAGTAAAGAGACTTGCCAGTAACGAGATTGAACTAGGTATTGAGATACCGACGATCGAATCTCGGGAAAGTAAGATACCGATGACAAAGGGAACAACGTATGTTGTTATGCGGTCTGACCGATAAAGTTCTTCATAGAATATGTGGGAGCCAATATGAGCATCCAGGTTCTGCTATTGGTTATTGACCGAAGACGTGTCTCAGTCATGTCTACATTGTTCTCGAACCCGTAGGGTCCGCACGCTTAAGGTTTCGATGACAGTTATATTATGAGTTTATGAGTTTTGATGTACCGAAGGAGTTCGGAGTCCCGGATGAGATCGGGGACATGACGAGGAGTCTCGAAATGGTTGAGACATAAAGATCGATATATTGGACGACTATATTCGGACATCGGAAAGGTTCCGAGTGATTCGGGTATTTTTCAGAGTACCGGATAGTTACGGGAATACGAATTGGGCCTTATTGGGCCATATGGGAAAGAAGGAAAAGGGCCTCAAGGGTGGCCGCACCCCTCCCCTTGGTCTGGTCCGGATTGGACTGGGGAAGGTGGGCGCCCGCTTCCTTCCTTCTCCTTTTCCCTTACTCTTTTCCTATTCCATATGGGAGGTGGAATCCTACTAGGACTAGGGAGTCCTAGTAGGACTCCACACTTGGCGCGCCCCCTCCAAGGGCCGGCCTCCTCCTCCCTTGCTCCTTTATATACGGGTGCAGGGGGGCACCCCAAAGACACAACAATTGATCATTGATCTCTTAGCCATGTGCGGTGCCCCCTTCCACCATAATCCTCGATAATATTGTAGCAGTGCTTAGGCGAAGCCCTGCGACGGTAGAACATCAAGACCGTCACCACGCCGTCGTGCTGACGGAACTCTTCCCCGACATTCTGCTCGATCGGAGTCCGGGGATCGTCATCGAGCTGAACGTGTGGTAGAACTCGGAGGTGCCGTAGTTTCGGTGCTTGATCGGTCGGGCCATGAAGACGTACGACTACATCAACCGCGTTGTGCTAACGCTTCCACTTTCGGTCTACGAGGGTACGTAGACAACACTCTCCCCTCTCGTTCCTATGCATCACCATGATCTTGCGTGTGCGTAGGAATTTTTTTGAAATTACTACGTTCCCCAACAGTGGCATCAGAGCCTAGGTTTTATGCGTTGATGTTGTGCATGAGTAGAACACAAGTGAGGTGTGGGCGATATAAGTCATACTGCTTACCAACATGTCATACTTTGGTTCGGCGGTATTGTTGGATGAAGCGGCCCGGACCGACATTACACGTACGCTTACGCGAGACTGGTTCTACTGACGTGCTTTGCACACAGGTGGCTGGCGGGTGTCAGTTTCTCCAACTTTAGTTGAACTGAGTGTGGCTATGGCCGGTCCTTGCGCAGGTTAAAACAGCACCAACTTGACAAACTATCGTTGTGGTTTTGATGCGTAGCTAAGAACGGTTCTTGCTAAGCCCGTAGCAGCCACGTAAAACTTGCAACAACAAAGTATAGGACGTCTAACTTGTTTTTGCAGGGCATGTTGTGATGTGATAAGGTCAAGACATGATGCTAAATTTTATTGTATGAGATGATCATGTTTTTGTAACCGAGTTATCGGCAACTGGCAAGAGCCATATGGTTGTCGCTTTATTGTATGCAATGCAATCGCGCTGTAATGCTTTACTTTATCACTAATCGGTAGCGATAGTCGTGGAAGCATAAGATTGGCGAGACGGCAACGATGCTACGATGGAGATCAAGGTGTCACGCCGGTGACGATGGTGATCATGACGGTACTTCGGAGATGGAGATCACAAGTACAAGATGATGATGGCCATATCATATCACTTATATTGATTGCATGTGATGTTTATCTTTTATGTATCTTATCTTGCTTTGATTGACGGTAGCATTATAAGATGATCCCTCACTAAATTATCAAAGTATAAGTGTTCTCCCTGAGTATGCACCGTTGCAAAAGTTCTTCGTGCTGAGACACCACGTGATGATCGGGTGTGATAGGCTCTACGTTCAAATACAACGGGTGCAAAACAGTTGCACACGTGGAATATTCAGGTTAAACTTGACGAGCCTAGCATATAACAGATATGGCCTCGGAACACGGAGACCAAAAGGTCGAGTGTCGGTGTCAAAACCGGCGGATCTGGGGTAGTGGGTCCCGAACTGTGCGTCTAGGCCGGATGGTAACAGGAGGCAGGGAACACGATGTGTTACCCAGGTTCGGGCCCTCTTGACGGAGGTAAAACCCTACGTCCTTCTTGATTAATATTGATGATATGGGTAGTACAAGAGTAGATCTACCACGAGATCAAGGAGGCTAAACCCTAGAAGCTAGCCTATGGTATGATTGTTGTATATGGAGTTGATTTATCGACTAGCCTGGCCCTGGTTTATATAATGCACCAGACGCCCAGGTTAACAAGAGTCCTAGCCGAATACGCCGGTGGGGAGAAGTCCTTGTCTTAATCGCCAAGTCTTGTGGAATCTTCCTTGTATGCGGCAGCCGTCCGAACTGGCCCATGAGTATACGACCACGGGGGTCCTCATCCCAATCTAATAGATCAGGAGACGACGTGGTGAGTACCCCCTAGTCCAGGACACCGTCAGTAGCCCCCTGAACCGGTCTTCAAGTTAGGGACGCTCCTCGATTCTTCTGAACTGTTCTTCATCTTCGGTTGCTGGTCTTGAAACTGGTTCAACAAATCTTCTTTATCTTCGATCTTGAGGATCGCCGAAATGCATTCGACGAGTTTACACGTCGGGTATCCGAGGAGCCCCTTTAAGTTTCCGGCCTTTATCAATGCCTTGTTTATTTTTATGCCACACCTCGGGTTTGAAGCTGTTCCCGGGAGGCAGGGTCCTCTTGCGTCCGAGCTCCAACGCCGGACTGCATTCGAGGTATCTTTTACAGCCGAGCACCAACGCCGGACCGCTTCCCAGCTCTAGCGCCGGAATGTATCCGAGCTCCGACGCCGGACTGTGTCCAGGCTCCAATGCCGGACTATATCCGAGGTGTCATATCACCTTGGTTCAAAAAAGTTGAAGGAGTTTAGCCGAGCTTAATGCCGGAAATGCCCTCTATGGAGCCAGCCACTAGCGCCCGAGCTTTATGCCGGACTGCTTCCGAGGTGGTGCACCACCCCGACTATGGGCCGATTTTTTGTCAATATTTTTTATTGGTGCAATTTATTCTCTGCCGAGATATATAGCCAGTAGCCCTCAAGATGTGTATCAGTCTGAAACCCAAGATGCACATGAAGGATGACATAAGACCGCTGATCCCAGTAGCCGCTGAGACTCAGGTTGATTTGCAAAATCGGCTTGAGGATCAAGTCCTAGCTCGGCAGAATACTTCGGGACACAAAATCGGCATGCTCAGGCCTCAAGACTCAGGTTGGGTGCGGCCGACCAACCTGAGGATCAAAATCTCCTCGGAAACTATATTGCACATAAAATTTTCTGCATTGGACAAGCAATGCAGTAGCCCCCGAGACACTGGTCGGGTGGCAACACCAGATCAGGGGATCGATGTGCCCCTTTAATATTTGTAAATAATAAGCCCGAAGCCCAGTAGCCCCCGAGCCTTAATGCGGGCACGGGTGGCCGAATTAAGGATCGATATCCATAGTAAAATCACAAATTATGTGTAATGACTCTATGTATCCAAGTACTTTACGTCATTAATGCTTGGATCCGCATTGTACAAAACTTTGTTGACCGACCATCGGCTTCCACCTCCTCGGCTAGTAGCCAAGGAGTGTTTGTCCTACTTTATAAAGCCTTTATGAGGGCAAAGACTTACGACAAACAAGGCAATCTGGCCATACGGTTTTATGAACAAAGGTACGCAGAGAGATGTTATATTACTGTTTAACATAAGAAAATGTCTTCCAAAGAAAATAGTCCCACTATCGGTTCCTTTCTTTGGGTTGTCATGCTAAGCATGATCATGCAGCCTCAGCTCTAATGTAAGAGCATAATATCGAGGATTTAGTTTGGGAGGCCAGTTAATAGCCCCTGGTAGTGTTCGGCGACAGTCGGGGTTAAGCCGTAAACACTTCGGCCAATGTTATGAATGGCCCATCATTTAACATAGTCATCGAATCGCTGACCAGTTTACGCTTATTTGTGAAATTCAGTTTTCGGCTTTCTCCACTGAGGTGCTTAACCATGTGAGCTGGAAGCACAATCGCAGTGGTTCTCCCTTTGCACGCCTAGCCGAACAAAACATAACGTAGGAAGCAAGTGCAGGAGCCGGGCAACCCAACTATTGACCGAAGACACAATTCAAAACCGATGCATATATAGAAATATCTGAGAATGTTTTTGCCGAATCCCTAAAGGTGTCCGGCATTGCACTTCGAGACTAATGCTGGAAAAGCACAAATAGTTTAAAAGTGCCAAAAATCTTGGAAAACCAAGAAACGTCAGTAAAAACAAGACGTCCGAACAATATCAAGTGTTCGGTGCCAATCCGAAAGTTGGTCTTAGAAAAAAGAAGTGCTTCTGTCGTGCTTTAACATGATATATCCTATCTCAAGACTTCGAGCGGGTCATCCTACGGCTTCGACCTCCTATCCCGAGGGCGGAGTACTTCTCCATCAGGCCAGTTTAGCAAACTAAACTCTAGCGGCTTTGAGAGAGAAATTAGGCTCCCCGGCTAGTGACCGCACACTCGTGTCAAAAAAAGGAGTGATAAATAATAATAATAAAACTTTGCAACGACTAAGAAGAAGAACACTTATTATAAAGCGACTGAAATAAACTTAAGAGCCCCCAAGTGACTTGGGTAGAAGAATGATTGCATGTACCGAAGTACTTATATCATATCTATGTTCAACCGAACTTTAAACGCGTCTTAACCGACCATCATCTTCTCCCTCTTCGGTCAAGGACCAAAATGTGTTATGTACTCCATCGGTCGAGAATATCGACGGTGTTTCCAATAACCAGGCAATCAGGCCATAAGGCTGTAACAGACAAAGCGCGCTCAGGGAACTTATGCTATATTACCGTGAAGTGTAAGAAGCATCTTCGAAGAAAATAGTACCCCCACCGATACCTTTCTTCGGTGCTCATTGTTATTATGAGACTTGTGCAATAGATTTTTTGTACTCATGAGTTCCGTTGTGTGCCGACCATCATCGAAAACTATAAGAGCGCTAGCTTTCGGCTTCACCCAGTCTGAGGTCCGGCTCGGGCGACCCGATCGTGACAATCGCAGAGGTGCTCCCTTTACTCCCTAGCCGAACAATCGGGAACGTAGGGGTAAACACAGGAGCGAGGCAACCCAGCTTGCAAATCGCTTAAGTCAATATGGTGCATATTGTGGCATAATACACGAACAAGGAACGAAGCCGTACAAGTATAATCATATGCAAGTGGAAAAGCTTCATGAAGAAAGCCCCCAAATGAAGGTATTTGAATTTATGCGTCACAAAAAAAGTTTGGACAAGGAAATTTTTTACAAGCAACTTTTTTCCAAAAAAGTATAATGCTTGGTCGAACCGAACACAAGTTAGAAATTAAAGCTTTGAGCATGAAAGCGACTTAGCTGGTTAATGTGTTCGGTATTGATGACGCGGTCCGAGCTTGATGCGGGGCAAGGTTCCATCCCCCAAGCTGGCCCCGAGGTGGCGGAGCGGAGAGCTCGACACGCCGAAGTGGTGACATATCACGGTCAATGCAGACCGGCAGAGTGACGCCGAAGTCCCCGGATCATTTTCCTGTGCACAAAAAATAGTGCAAACCGGAGATAATAGTAATAATGATAATTAAAAAAATGTTGCATAATAAATAATTTATGCAAAGTGAGGAATAGAAGAAATATGGCCTGGCGCCGAAGTCAATGTCGATGCAGGGCGTCGGCATGATGTAGTAAAGGCGTGGCAAAGCCTGAATTCACAGGTCGGTCCGAGCTCCGGATGCGGCGTTCGCCGGACTATGTACGGAAACTGATCAAACCACCACGCGACCGTCGTTAATGCGGTCACCATTTGATAAACCTGTGTACATATCATGGACAAACCAGAGTAATAATTCCTTGGGAAAAATGAACCCAAACAAGCAAAAAATACTGGGATTAATAGCACTTGGTTTATTTGTTGTAGCAATCCGAGGGAAGGTGATTCCCAAAATTGGGACTCCCTCCGCACACCCATTGCCTGATAGGCGATAAAACGACGGCATGGAAATCCTGGTAAAGGTTGACTCGCCGAGGCAAAGCCCTCGGCCCGGCTAACGTGACGGAGCTGGTCGGCTAGTGACGCCGAAGTGTCCGGAGTAGGTTGATGAAGAGATGGCGAAGCCCCCGGTCCAGCCAAGATGTCGAAGCCTCGACGCCAGCCGATGAGTCGAAGTAGGTCGGCGTGATGGACACCAGCTTGAAGAAGCAATAGTGCGGCCCTGTCAATGCAGGTCGTGACGTGGTCGATGCCGGCTTGATGAAGCGACCGTGCGGCGATGCCGGTATGCCCGCTTCGTGTAATCCGTGGGGCGGCGATGTTGATGATGATCTATCCTTCGTGATGCCGGACTCTTGTTCGGCTTGCCGAGATGATGATCCAAAGAAGTTCAGCTCGGCTAAAGTGACGACGTGTCTAGCGCAGGTCGGCAGTCGTGGAGTAATATTGCCGGACTGGTTTGACACCAGCATGATGTTGAAGATCGTGTTCAAAAGATCTTAAAGTTAGTGGGATGTGTTCGGGAACAAAACACAATACCCCATACAAAACTTCCTTCAAAAGGGATGTCCGAAATCCCGTTCATAAAAAAGATGAACTTGGGTCGGATTCGTTTTCGCGCAGAAAACAGATCCGAAAAGTGATGCACTAATCGGAAGGTTCCCGGAGTTTGGACGGTCGGATCGAGCTGAAATTTTAAGAGGTAGTAGATATAGGAATTCCGAAGCCGATCAACGGTTGGATCTTCCAAAGAACGTCCGAGCTAGAAGCTGTACACCACACTCTAAACTCATCCAAATTCCCATCCAAATTTGACAGGGCTCCGGTATATCGTGGATTGCCAGAGATTCCTCCATTGGAACTCGACGAAATTTTCCAGGGTTGTTATAGACTCAATTCCGCACAATTCCACCAAAAAAATCGTCAAAGCGATACTCGAGGAGGTGGTGGCGGCAGATACGAGTTCGCTGTCCAAAAAAAAACAGCACGGTCGCTTGAGGGCAATGTTGACGTTGAGCCCCCAAGCTCCATAGATGATTCCTCCGTGATCTTCATAGAGATCAGAGTTGATGTTTGATGAAGGCCCTCGTCCGAACATGGTGATCCGAACACGGGGCGCAATTCTTGGTCGAACCAAGGTGACCAGTCGAACTGGTGACGGAGACGCCGAAGTCGCAGTTGATCTGCCGGCGAGCCATCGATCCTTTTGTCGATCACACAGCGGAACTCTCAATGAAAGCACCAATGTCGGTGTCAAAATCGGCGGATCTCGGGTAGTGGGTCCCAAACTGTGTGTCTAGGCCAGATGGTAACAGGAGGCAGGGAACATGATGTTTTACCCAGATTCGGGCCCTCTTGACGGAGGTAAAACCCTACGTCCTGCTTGATTAATATTGATGATATGGGTAGTACAAGGGTAGATCTACCACGAGATCAACGAGGCTAAACCCTAGAAGCTAGCCTATGATATGATTGTTGTATATGGAGTTGATTTATCGACTAGCCTGGCCCTGGTTTATATAATGCACCAGAGGCCCAGGTTAACAAGAGTCCTAGCCGAATATGCCGGTGGGGAGAAGCCCTTGTCTTGATCGCCAAGTCTTGTGGAATCTTCCTTGTATGCGGCAGCCGTCCGAACTGGCCCATGAGTATACGGCCACGGGGGTCCTTGGCCCAATCTAATAGATCGGGAGACGACGTGGTGAGTACCCCCTAGTCCAGGACACCGTCATCGAGCGTGAATCATATAGTAGATATGATCAACATAGTGATGTTCACCATTGAAACTACTCCATCTCACGTGATGATCGGACATGGTTTAGTTGATTTGGATCACGTGATCACTTAGAGGATTAGAGGGATATCTATCTAAGTGGGAGTTCTTAAGTAGTATGATTAATTGAACTTTAATTTATCATGAACTTAGTCCTGGTAGTATTAGCATATCTATGTTGTAGATCAATAGCTCGCGTTTAGCTCCCTTGTTTTATTTTTGATATGTTCCTAGAGAAAACTAAGTTGAAAGATGTTAGTAGCAATGATGCGGATTGGATCCGTGATCTGAGGTTTATCCTCATTGCTGCACAGAAGAATTATGTCTTTGATGCGCTTCTAGGTGACAAACCTATTGCAGGAGCAGATGCAGATGTTATGAAGATTTGGCTAGCTCAATATGATGACTACTTGATAGTTTAGTGCACCATGCTTAAACGGCTTAGAATCGGGACTTCAAAGATGTTTTGAACGTCATGGACCATATGAGATGTTCCAGGAGTTGAAGTTAATATTTCAAGCAAATACCCGAGTTGAGAGATATTAAGTCTTCAACAAGTTCTATAGCTAAAAGATGGAGGAGAATAGCTCAAGCAGTGAGCATGTGCTCAGATTGTCTGGGTACTACAATCGCTTGAATCAAGTGGGAGTTAATCTTCCAGATAAAATAATGATTGACAGAATTCTCTAGTCACCATCACCAAGTTAGTAGAACTTCATGATGAACTATGATATGCAAGGGATAACGGAAACGATTCCCAAGCTCTTCGTAATGCTGAAATCGACGAAGGTAGAAATCAAGAAAAATATCAAGTGTTGATGGTAGACAAGACCACTTGTTTCAAGAAAAGGGCAAAGGGAAGAAGGGGAACTTCAAGAAGAACGACAAGCAAGTTGCTGCTCAAGTGAAGAAGCCCAAGTCTGGTCCTAAGCCTGAGACTAAGTGCTTCTACTGCAAAGGGACTGGTCACTGGAAGCGGAACTGCCCCTAGTATTTGGCGGATAAGAAGGATGGCAAAGTGAACAAAGGTATATTTGATATACATATTATTGATGTGTATTTTACTAGTGTTCGTAGCAACCCCTCGGTATTTGATACTGGTTCAGTTGCTAAGAGTAGTAACTCGAAACGGGAGTTGCAGAATGAACATAGACTAGTTAAGGGTGAAGTGACGATGTGTGTTGGAAGTGGTTCCAAGATTGATATGATCATCATCGCACACTCCCTATACTTTTGGGATTAGTGTTGAACCTAAATAAGTGTTATTTGGTGTTTTCGTTGAGCATGATTATGATTTTATCATGTTTATTGCAATACGGTTATTCATTTAAGTAAGAGAATAAATTGTTGTTCTGTTTACATGAATAAAACCTTATATGGTTACACACCCAATGAAAATGGTTCGTTGGATCTCGATCGTAGTGATACACATATTCATAATATTGAAACCAAAAAATGCAAAGTTAATAATGATGGTGCAATTTATTTGTGGCACTGCCGTTTAGGTCATATTGGTGTAAAGTGCATGAAGAAAATCCATGCTGATGGGCTTTTGGAATCACTTGATTATGAATCAGTTGATGCTTGCGAACCATGCCTCATGGGCAAGATGACTAAGACTCCGTTTTCCGGAACAATGGAGCGAGCAACAGATTTGTTGGAAATCATACATACTGATGATGTGGTCCGATGAATATTGAGGCTCGTGGCAGGTATCATTATTTTTTTATCTTCACAGATGATTTGAGCAGATATGAGTATATCTACTTGATGAAACACAAGTCTGAAACATTTGAAAAGTTCAAAGAATTTCAGAGTGAAGTGGAGAATCATCGTAACAAAAATAAAAGTTTCTACGATATGATCGCAGAAGTAAAATATTTGAGTTACGAGTTTGGCCTTCAGTTAAAAACAATGTGAAATAGTTTCACTACTCACACCACCTAGAACACCACAACATAATGGTGTGTCCGAACATCATAACCGTACTTTATTAGATATGGTGCGATCTATGATGTCTCTTACCGATCTACCACTATCGTTTTGAGGTTATGCATTAGAGATAGTTGCATTCACGTTAAATAGGGCACCATCTAAATCCGTTGAGACGACACCGTATGAACTATGGTTTGGCAAGAAACCTAAGCTGTCGTTTCTTAAAGTTTCAGGTTGCAATGCTTATGTGAAAAAGTTTCACCCTGATAAGCTCTAACTCAAATCGGAGAAGTGTGTCTTCATAGGATACCCAAAAGAAAATGTTGGGTACACCTTCTATCACAGATCCGAAGGCAATATATTCGTTGCTTTGAATGGATCCTTTCTAGAAAAGGAGTTTCTCTCGAAAGAAGTGAGTGGGAGGAAAGTAGAACTTGATGAGGTAACTGTACCTGCTCCCTTATTGGAAAGTAGTTCATCACAGAAATCTGTTCCTGTGACTACTACACCAATTACTGAGGAAGCTAATGATGATGATCATGTAACTTCAGATCAAGTTACTATCGAACCTCGTAGGTAAACAAGAGTGAGATCCGCACCAGAGTGGTACGGTAATCCTATTCTGGAGGTTGTGTTACTTGACCATGACGGGCCTACGAACTATGAGGAAGCGATGATGAGCCCAGATTCCGCGAAATGGCTTGAGGCCATGAAATCTGAGATGAGATCCATGTATGAGAACAAAGTATGGACTTTGATTGACTTGCCCAAAGATCGGTGAGCCATTGAGATTAAATGGATCTTCAAGAGAAATACGGACGTTGATAGTAGTGTTACTATCTACAAAGCTAGAATTGTCGCAAAAGGTTTTCGACAAGTTCAAGGTGTTGACTACGATGAGAGTTTCTCACTCGTATCTATGCTTAAGTCTGTCCGAATCATGTTAGCAATTGCCACATTTTATGAAATCTGGCAAATGGATAAACAAAACTGCATTCCTTAATGGATTTATTAAAGAAGAGTTGTATATGATGCAACCAGAAGGTTTTGTCAATCCTAAAGGTGCTAACAAAATATGCAAGCTCCAGCGATCCATCTATGGACTGGTGCAAGCATCTCGGAGTTGGAATATATGCTTTGATAAGTTGATCAAAGCATATAGTTTTATACAGACTTGCGGTGAAGCCTGTATTTACAAGAAAGTGAGTGGGAGCACTACATCATTTCTGATAAGTATATGTGAATGACATATTGTTGATCGGAGATAATGTAGAATTATTCTGCAAAGCATAAAGGAGTGTTTGAAAGGAGTTTTTCAAAGAAAGACCTCGGTGAAGCTGCTTACATATTGAGCATCAAGATCTATAGAGATAGATCAAGACGCTTGATAAGTTTTTCAATGAGTACATACCTTGACAAGATTTTGAAGTAGTTCAAAATGGAACAGTCAAAGAAAGAGTTCTTGCCTGTGTTACAATGTGTGAAACTGAGTAAGACTCAAAGCCCGACCACGGCAGAAGATAGAAAGAGAATGAAACTCATTCCCTATGCCTTGGTCATAGGTTCTATAAAATATGCCATGCTGTGTACCAAATCTATTGTATACCCTACACTGAGTTTGGCAAAGGAGTACAATAGTGATCTAGGAGTAGATCACTGGACATTGGTCAAAATTATCCTTAGTGGAATAAGGATATGTTTCTCGATTATGGAGGTGACAAAAGGTTCGTCGTAAAGGGTTACGTCGATGCAAGTTTTGACACTGATCCAGATGACTCTAAATCTCAATCTGGATACATATTGAAAGTGGGAGGTATTAGCTAGAGTAGCTCCGTGCAGAGCATTGTTGACATAGAAATTTGCAAAATACTTACGGATCTGAATGTGGCAGACCTGTTGACTAAACTTCTCTCACAAGCAAAACATGATCACACCTTAGTACCCTTTGGGAGTTGGTCACATGTCGATGTGAACTAGATTATTGACTCTAGTAAACCCTTTGGGTGTTGGTCACATGTCGATGTGAACTATGGGTGTTAATCACATGGTGATGTGAACTATTGATGTTAAATCACATGGCGATATGAACTAGATTATTGACTCTAGTGCAAGTGGGAGACTGAAGGAAATATGCCCTAGAGGCAATAATAAAGTTATTATTTATTTCCTTATATCATGATAAATGTTTATTATTCATGCTAGAATTGTATTAACCGGAAACATAATACATGTGTGAATACATAGACAAACAGAGTGTCATTAGTATGCCTCTACTTGACTAGCTCGTTGATCAAAGATGGTTATGTTTCCTAACCATAGACATGAGTTGTCATTTGATTAACGGGATCACATCATTAGGAGAATGGTGTGATTGACTTGACCCATTCCGTTAGCATAGCACTTGATCGTTTAGTTTGTTGCTATTGCTTTCTTCATGACTTATACATGTTCCTATGACTATGAGATTATGCAACTCCCGTTTACTGGAGGAACACTTTGTGTGCCACCAAACGTCACAACGTAAATGGGTGATTATAAAGGTGCTCTACAGGTGTCTCCAAAGGTACTTGTTGGGTTGGCGTATTTCGAGATTAGGATTTGTCACTCCGATTGTCGGAGAGGTATCTCTGGGCTCTCTCGGTAATGCACATCACTTAAGCCTTGCAAGCATTGCAACTAATGAGTTAGTTGCAGGATGATGTATTACGGAATGATTAAAGAGACTTGCCGGTAACGAGATTGAACTAGGTATTGAGATACCGACGATCAAATCTCGGGCAAGTAACATACCGATGACAAAGAGAACAACGTATGTTGTTATGCGGTCTGATCGATAAAGATCTTCGTAGAATATGTGGGAGGCAATATGAGCATCCACGTTCCGCTATTGGTTATTGACCGGAGACGTGTCTCGGTCATGTCTACATTGTTCTCGAACCCGTAGGGTCCGCACGCTTAAGGTTTCGTTGACAGTTATATTATGAGTTTATGAGTTTTGATGTACCAAAGGAGTTCGGAGTCCCGGCTGAGATCGGGGACATGACGAGGAGTCTCGAAATGGTCAAGACGTAAAGATCGATATATTGGACGACTATATTCGGACATCGGAAAGGTTCCGAGTGATTCGGGTATTTTTCGAAGTACCGGAGAGTTACGGGAATACGTATTGGGCCTTATTGGGCCATACGGGAAAGAAGGAAAAGGGCCTCAAGGGTGGCCGCACCCCTCCCCTTGGTCTGGTCCGAATTGGACTAGGGAAGGCGGGCTCCTCCTTCCTTCCTTCTCCTTTTCCCTTCCTCTTTTCCTATTCCATATGGGAGGTGGAATCCTACTAGGACTAGGGAGTCCTAGTAGGACTCCACACTTGGTGCACCCCCCTCCTAGGGCTGGCCTCCTCCTCCCTTGCTCCTTTATATACGGGTGCAGGGGGGGCACCCCAAAGACACAACAATTGATCATTGATCTCTTAGCCGTGTGCGGTGCCCCCTTCCACCATAATCCTCGATAATATTGTAGTGGTGCTTAGGCGAAGCCCTGCGACGGTAGAACATCAAGATCGTCACCATGCCGTCGTGCTGATGGAACTCTTCCCCGACATTCTGCTGGATCGGAGTCCGGGCATCGTCATCGAGCTAAACGTGTGCTAGAACTCGGAGGTGCCTTAGTTTCGGTGCTTGATCGGTCGGGCCGTGAAGACGTATGTCTACATCAACCGTGGTGTGCTAACGCTTCCGCTTTCGGTCTACGAGGGTACGTAGACAACACTCTCCCCTTTCGTTGATATGCATCACCATGATCTTGCGTGCGCGTAGGAATTTTTTTGAAATTACTACGTTCCCCAACAGTAAGTACTATTGTTCAATACTTGATTTGTGTTTGTGAACCCTGTATTATTTATTAGTACTGCCGCTTTTGGTGTGTGGTCAGTCCTGAGAACGGTCTATGTTAATGTATGTCCACCCAATTCAGTCTGTATATTTTGAAGTATCCCGATCATCTTTTTTGTGAGGACGGTTTATCAATTATGGTTACACTCCAATATCTATATGCATTGTAGGGTTTATCGCACCCTCCAGGATTTCCAGTCCCATGGATGTTCGGTCCATACGATTTGTCACGACCTTTGGACTGTCCTACTTGTGGGAGTAGGCGGGGCCCCTGCATGCCACCCGTAGTTGGACGATCAATCTTGTGTTTAGTACTTCAACATAGTGATTTCCTGGTAAGGATTCACTCGTGTTACATCAAGTAAATCTTATTGATTTACTGTCTAAATCTTATTGATTTAAAGTCATGTTTTCTTTCTTTTCCTGCAATTTTACGATGCAGGTTTTGCCATGTGACATTCATCACAGAATTAACAGTTTGGTTTGCTCTACGATGGCTGTTTTTACAGGTTTCACTTCTTATGTCGTGTCAGTAACGAAGGCACTGTCCATCACTAATATTACTGGAAAAAATTGGATCAGTCTATTGTCTGAGTATAAGCTGAATCCCTATGATGAACTGTAGTTTGGTTTAACAAAAATGCCACAATTAGTCCTTCTCGCGTTTAAAAGAAATGAAGAAAAAAATGGATCACAGTCATGAAGCCTAGTCAAGTTAGAAAGATGATCATAGCAGACCAGACACGATCACCGCTGTCTCGCACATCGGTACCACCTTTAGCAACGGATCGAGCACCAGCAGTTGCTCTAGCACTGACAGCGGCAACAACTCAGTCTGATCCAGCTGAGGATTGGGCACCGACCGCGTCAGCGGATCAGGCTGATCTACCGGAGGATCGGGCATCGACACCGGCACCTGCTCCGACACCGACACCAGCTCTACAAGGAGCACCATCTCCGGTAGCAGCAGCGGCTTCGGCACCTACACCAACACTTGCACTTGCATCTGCTCTGGCCCGTGCAACGGCAACCGAACGAGCAGTTGCACCGGCAAGAGATTGGGCTGCAGTTCGCACTTCATATACCAAAGTCCTTACAAAAACCGACATGTCCACCTTCTTGGTAAGGATTGGCTGCCTAAGTGTTTCATTCTTTTTTATTTCCATGTTGTTTCACATGATTCACTATGTTGATCTAACTATTTGGGTATGTCTTCTTGTTTGCAAACAGAGAATTCCTAGAGCAACGAGGGAGTCGTTCAACAATCCGGGCGACAGCGGCCAAGTTTCTCTTACCATGTGCAACCTTGGTGTGAATGAACCTGCTCAATATATCGTAAGTACAAAGGATGGTCGCATGATGATTGATGCTAAAGGATGGTCAAGGTTCAAATCTAAATCATATCTTGCGGTAGGGGATGATGTCAAAATCGAACTTTCTCGGCAAGGAGAGCTGGTCCAAATCAACTTTGAAATTCTTCAGTACTACCAAACTGATCTATCCGCCGAGAGATTTTGATGTAATACTCTGGCATGGTGAAACAAGTGTCCTGTGTGTATAAGTAGTACGACAGTATCATTGATAGAATTGCAACTCTGATTGCTGGTTAGGAACTGTCGTTTGATTTCATTCCAATAGCTATTGTGCTTTATTCAATTTTGTGTATTCGCCTTGCGACAGCATCTAAAACCAGCGCTGTACCGACCGCTTGCAATATGAAAAGCGCCGAGGTAGAACACATGGGCCCCCAAACATGCAGGCCCACCAGCCTGTGGCCCAAAGTACAGAACCGTGAGCCTGTCTGAGTATTTCTCAGCTGAACCCCCATAATGCCCGTGCGTTGCACGTAACACCAAGATGCATGTGTATGAGTATTTTATCTTGTGAGAGAAAAGGATGAACGAGGGAAGGCCTTATTTGCAAATGCGGAGAGGTGTGTGGGTACCTTTTTGCAAATTTTCCATAGTTTCCTTCCTATCCGTCAGATATAAATCGGACTGCCTATATTGCAGGATGACAGGCACACCATCATCACCAACTCGTCTATACCGTGTTAAAAAAACTCTTTTTTATAATTATATATGTTATATATATTCCCCTTGATTTTTCTTATGTATAAAGTCGTGATATAAATGATCTTTATATTTCTTTACAGAGGGAATATCTCTCTGTCAAAAATATATTTATGTGTAATAACTAGTTACTCCTGTCTTTCTACTTCCTTGCGCTGATATGTGGGGCATCCGCCAACGGGGTCCACATGCCATATGCACCAAATTAGAGTGCACAACTGCACGGTAGACACACCCCGGTCTTAGGGCCGCATTAATGCCCAATGAGCCATCAAATCACAAAAAAACCCACCTTTCCAACTTTAGCACTAAGCTGGACGGATGAAGCAGAAATATTTCACTCGGCCTGAATCCCTTCTCCCTTGTCTGCTGGTTCAGAGAAAACCCCCGCTCGGCGATTGCATAGGGTTTTCTCATGGAGAACCTGGTATGAATTCTTCATCCATCCCCGATAAATCCAAGTCCCTTGGTCGCGGGTACTGCTAGGATGGCAACCGCCGCCGTTGATGCATTTTTCTTCCTACTGAATCTAGTGTGTTTCATTTGTAGTGCCCAAAGTGTGAGGACCCTACTGGTTTCTGCGCCCTCGGCGAGACGCCATACTTGTTCCTTCTCATCCTAACACAGGATTTTAAAACACGCACAGTATGTTCCTAGAATCCTCTTTTCTATCCGGGAGGGTGGGGGTTTTTGAACATGATGTCGACTAATTTGGAAATTTGGATTGCTATATTTGGATAAAAGGTACTAGTACCATGGTCAACACTGAAGTGAAGGAGGAAAGTATTTCTAGATTTGGATATAGGGAATACATTGTGTTCTCATATTATTTTTCCTGTAGTGCATTCCTTGCTCTGCCAGAACACATGTACTCAAGATGCTCGGCCGTGCCATAACTGAATACACTAGTTTAATGGTAACAGTGAAGACAAGCCATGGATATAAGTTTCGAGTTGGGTTCATGAACCAAGAAGATCGCTGCTTTTTTATGGCCGAACTTGGATAAACTTTCTCAAGTGTTACGGACTGAAAGTTGGCGCACGAATGTTGATGGAAATAGCAGAACCTGGTCTCATCTTCACTACGATCTTCCACCCCGACGTTGTTCCAATTGTTCATCCATGTTAGTTTTGTATCTGGTTCTTGCTTGTTGCCTCGATTACTTCTTAATCCACCTATTCTGTCTAACTGATCACAATTTAACTTTAGAAGTAGCAACGAATCTCTCACGAAGATGCTACTTCTAACTAATTTTTTCTTATAATTGGTGGCAGGTGTAGGTTTTTTCATAGTTAAGCAGGCTACTCGTTTGTTATTCTGTAACAACTCGGCTGTTACTGATGGCACTAAAGTTGACTAGGATGACATCCACAAGTTCCTACACTTTATTGATCGTCTTGAGGTCCTTGTGGGGCGTTTCAATGGTCGAAGGCCACGTGGGATATGTGTGCCACTGCTGCACTCGTTGAACAGGTCCAACTGTGTCGAGAAACTTATGGTACGAGCTATTTTCTATTATATATGTTGTTCATAAACTATTGCTTATACACTGTTTTACAGTTGTGATCTTCTTGAAACAGAAACTGCCCAGTTCTATTGTTCCTATACAGATGCCTGACCATGGTCGGGTCAGACTTGCGTTTGGTCACAACATGATGTTTATGTCGACCTACTCCATTCCCCTTGGAGGTGAAAAGATACTTATTCATGGGTGGTCTCAAATAATGAAGGCCCGTCCATCTTAGAGAATAGGACAGAAGATTATGTTCCTGCTTTTCCATGTATCTAAAGCGAATATCCTATTTATTGACCACATTGCGAGATGAAGCCGCTTTCAGAAGGTTGTGGATGCGCGGGGTGGCGCCTGGGCCTTGTCCCGGGGCTTGGCGGCCTCACCCTTGGTTAACTGTAGGCAAAGTAGCATTGTTCGAGGCGTTCTTTGTACGGTTGAACCTGTATAAGTACTCATACTGCTTTCAGCTATGGTTGTTAAGTGCCCCTGTTGGTTTCAGTTAAGGTTGTTAAGTACTCCTGCTGCTTTTACAGTCTGTCGTGTTTCTTCAGTCCTGTCTTCCTCTAGCCGCCAAAACCAGCGCAGGCGGGGCCGCCTGCTTCCGCCTCCCACGGCTGGCTGCGCCTCAGCGCACACATCGCCTCCCCATCATCTCCTAAATCGTTAACGCCGACGTCCGACGCCTTGCCGTCGTCCTCCGCGCGCTTTGGTGCGCTCGCCGCGGCGCCGCCCTCTCGCGTTGTCAACATGGTCAACAAACAACATGAATCGGCAGAAGTACATGGAGAGGATTACATCAGGGCCCACCATGTCAGCGTATGGAAAAATAAAATGCTTCCTCCTAGTGTTTTCCTGACATCTGGGACCCACGACATTGTGAGCGTATATAGTCAATAGACAAGAGAACAGCACAAGATCGGCTAACACCTGGGACGTAGCAGCATGAGCAGTATTTTTTTGTTATTGTTGAGACGGAGCAGGGTTTGAACTGGGCTGTGGCCCGTCTAGCCCAGGTTTATATTTTATGTTCACCATGTGACTAGCCCAACTATTTTTTCTTTGTGAAAATGAGCCCAGTTTATTTTTTCTGAAGAATACCCAATCCAGGCCTACTTATTTTTCTACGCCATGATGGGCTGCACCTCTTTCAAGACGCCTACAAATCTTGAAAGTAATATGAAATGTGTTGTAAATATAAAAACAGATGACAAATTGGCAATTACTTTATAATTTCTGATTTTTTTCACATTTTCAGATTCCTATTTCACCAGGCATTTTCAGATTCCTATTTTCATATATCTTCAAAGTACTTTAAATCTGGTTCGACATTTCGGTATTAAAAATAGTTTGGAACCCACAGAAATATGCGAAATTGGCCTTGGCCAACCAAAAAAATGGACTGCAATAAATTGCATAAGAAGTCGCAATGAGCTATATATAAATTATTAAAAAAAAGAGGGAATGGTCTGATACGTCTCCAACATATCTATAATTTTTGATTGTTCCATGCTATTATATTATCAACTTTGGATGTTTTATATGCATTTATATGATTTTTGGAACTAACCTATTAACCTAGAGCCCAGTGCTAGTTTATGTTTTTTTCCTTGTTTTAGAGTATCGCAGAAAAGGAAAATCAAACGAAGTCCAATTGACCTGAAACTTCACGGAACTTATTTTTGGACCAGAAGAAGCCCACAGAGTATCGGAGATGGACCAGAAGAGTTCCAGGCTGCCCACGAGGGTGGGGGGGTGCGCCCACCCCCTGGGCGCGCCCCCTTGCCTCATGGACAGCCCGGAGGTCCACCGACGTACTTCTTCCTCCCATATATACCCATATACCCTAAAAACTTCGGGGAGCACAATAGATCGGGAGTTCCGCCGCCAGAAGCCTCCGTAGCCATCGAAAGCCAATCTAGACCCGTTCCGGCACCCTGCCGGAGGGTGAATCCCTCTCCGGTGGCCATCTTCATCATACCAGTGCTCTCCATGACGAGGAGGGACTAGTTCTCCCTCGGGGCTGAGGGTATGTACCAGTAGCTATGTGTTTGATCTCTCTCTCTCTCTCGTGTTCTTGAGGTGGTACGATGTTGATGTATCGCGAGCTTTTCTATTATAGTTGGATGTTATGATGTTTCTCCCCCTCTACTCTCTTGTAATGGATTGAGTTTTCCCTTTAAAGTCATCTTATCGGATTGAGTCTTTAAGGATTTGAGAACACTTGATGTATGTCTTGCGTGGGATACCCGTGGTGACAATGGGGTATGCTATTGATCCACTTGATGTATGTTTTGGTGATCAACTTGCGGGTTCCGTGACCTTGGGAATCTATGCATAGGGGTTGGCACACATTTTCGTCTTGACTCTCCAGTAGAAACTTTGGGGCACTCTTTGAGGTACTTTGTGTTGGTTGAATAGACGAATCTGAGATTGTGTGATGCATATCGTATAATCATACCCACAGATACTTGAGGTGACATTGGATTATCTAGGTGACATTAGGGTTTTGGTTGATTTGTGTCTTAAGGTGTTATTCTAGTATGAACTCTATGATAGATTGAACGGAAAGAATAGCTTCATGTTATTTTACTACAGACTCTTGAATAGATCGATCAGAAAGGATAACTTTGAGGTGGTTTCGTACCCTACCATAATCTCTTCGTTTGTTCTCCGCTATTAGTGACTTTGGAGTGACTCATTGTTGCATGTTGAGGGATAGTTATATGATCCAATTATGTTATTATTGTTGAGAGAACTTACACTAGTGAAAGTATGAACCCTAGGCCTTGTTTCAACGCATTGCAATACTGTTTGTGCTTACTTTTATCATTAGTTAACTTGCTGTTTTTATATTTTCAGATTACAAAAACCTTTATCTACCATCCATATACCACTTGTATCACCATCTCTTCGCCGAACTAGTGCACCTATACAATTTATCATTGTATTGGGTGTGTTGGGGACACAAGAGACTCTTTATTATTTGGTTGCAGGGTTGCTTGAGAGAGACCATCTTCATCCCATGCCTCCCACAGATTGATAAACCTTAGGTCATCCACTTGAGGGAAATTTGCTACTGTCCTAAAAACCTCTACACTTGGAGGCCCAACAACGTCTACAAGAAAAGGTTGTGTAGTAGACATCAAGCTCTTTTCTGGCACCGTTGCCGGGGAGGTTAGCGCTTGAAGGTATATCTTTAGATCTTGCAATCGAATATTTTAGTTTCTTCTTTTATCACTAGTTTAGTTTATAAAAGAAAATTACAAAAAATATGGAATTAAGGGTACCTCATATGCTTCATCTTTTTAATATCTATCATGAAAATAAGGATTCTGATAATTATGCTCAAGTGCTAGAGGAATAATGCATTAGAATGTTTGGCACTAAATCTTTGAATGATGAGCATGATTGCAATGTTGTCAGTATGAATTCTTTGAATATCCATGATACTAATGATATGCAAAGCCACAAGCTTGGGGATGCTACGTTTGATCAAGATGATATTTTTAGTCCCCCAAGTTTTGATGTGCAAATTTATTATGATGAGAGCATGCCCGCTATCTATGATGATTATTGTGATGACTTGTATGCTATAAAGAATAATGATATCCATGAAACTTTTCATCATGATTTTAACTTTCAATTGGATTATGCCTCACATGATAGTTATTTTGTTGAGTTTGCTCCCACTACTATTCATGAGAAGAAATTTGCTTATGTGGAGAGTAACAAAAATTCTATGCTTGTAGATCACGAAAAGAATGCTTTATGTGATAGTTATATTGTTGAATTCATTCATGATTCTACTGAAATTTATTATGAGGGAGGAATATATGCTTATAGGAATTGCAATAATATCAAGTTTCCTCTCTATGTGCTTAAAGTTTCAAAGTTATCCTTGTTTTACCCTCCTATGCAAGTTGATTATTGTTCCCATAAGTTGTTTTCTCACAAAATCCCTATGCATAGGAAGTGGGTTAGACTTAAATGTGCAAGTCATATTTTTCATGATGCTCTCTTTATGTTTCAATTCTTATCTTTTATGTGAGCATCATTGAAATAATCATGCCTAGCTAGAGGCGTTAAACGATAGCGCTTGTTGGGAGGCAACCCAATTTTATTTTTGTTCCTTGCTTTTTGTTCCTGTTTAGTAATAAATATTTCATCTAGCCTCTTTTATGGTTGTGTTTTTTGTGTTTAATTAGTGTTTGTGCCAAGTAGAACCTTTGGGAAGACTTGGGGAAAGTCTTTTTGATCTTGCTGTAAAAAACATAAACTTTAGCGCTCACAAGAATTGCTGAAATTTTTATTTGGGAATTGCTATTTAGTTAATTCCTTTTGAAGATGATCAATAGATAAATTCCTCACGTCCAGAAATTTATTTGATAATTTTATGAGTTCCAGAAGTATACGTTTGATTCAGATTATTACAGACTGTTCTGTTTTTGACAGATTCTGTTTCCTATGTGTTGTTTGCTTATTTTGATGAATCTATGAGTAGTATCAGAGGGTATGAACCATAGATGAGTTAAAATACAGTAGATATTACACCAATATGAATTTAGAATGAGTTCACAACAGTACCTAAGTGGTGATTTATTTTCTGCTACTAACGGAGCTTACGAGTTTTCTGTTAAGTTTTGTGTTGTGAAGTTTTCAAGTTTTGGGTAAAGATCCGATGGACTATGCAATAAGGAGTGGCAAGAGCCTAATCTTGGGGATGCCCAAGGCACCCCCAAGGTAATATTCAAGGAAAACCAAGAGACTAAGCTTGGGGATGCCCTAGAAGGCATCCCCTCTTTCGTCTTCGTTCATCGGTAACTTTACTTGGAGCTATATTTTTATTTACCACATGATTTGTGTTTTGCTTGGAGCAATTTATTTTGTTAGGATTTGCTTGCTGTTATTTAGAATAATATTTTGCATCTTTTATTTCAATAAAAGTGGCATTGATAGCCTTTACTATGCCTATTTTACAAGTCTTCATGTTGCTGTTTGAAAACAGAAAGTTTACCGCTGTTGCAATAATTCCCTAGAAAAGTCAGAATGTGATAAAATGTTCAAACCTTTTGAATATTAAGCTCTGATAAAGTTAATATAGTGGGAATTTTCTTTTATAATTTTTGGAGTTAGGGAAGTATGGATCTTGCTGCACTCTTTACAGACTATCCTGTTTAGGCAGATTGCTGTTATGTTTGCATTGTTTGCATATGTTTGCTTCTTTAATGATTCTATTTGAGGATAGGACTATTAAATATGCAGAGGCATTTGGTATGAAATGTTTAATAATAATTTTAGTGATTTTATACAGTAGAGTATGATAGGGTTTTTGCAATGGTTTATACTAACTTATCTCACGAGTCCTTGTTGAGTTTTGTGTGGATGAAGCTTTTGATTTAGGGAGACCGTGATATGAGAGGAATTAAGGAGACACAAAAGCTCAAGCTTGGGGATGACCAAGTCATCCCAAGATAATATTTCAAGAAGTCTCAAGTCTCTAAGCTTGGGGATGCCCCGGTTGGCATCCCACCTTTCTTCTTCAACAACTATCGGTTAGTTTCGGTTGATCCTAAGTTTTTGCTTCTTCACATGATGTTTGCCATTCTTAGAATGTCATTTTCTTTTGCTTTTCTTGCTGTTTAAATAAAATACCAAGATATGAAATTATTAAATGTTAGAGAGTCTTCAGATAGCTAAATAATTATTCGACTACTCATTGGTCTTCACTTATATCTTTCGGAGTAGTTTGTCATTTGCTCTAGTGCTTCACTTATATCTTTTTAGAGCACGGCGGTGGTTTTATTTTGAAGAAATTGTTGAACTCTCATGCTTCACTTATATTATTTTGAGAATCTTTATAACAGCATGGTAATTTTCTTTGGTTATTAAACTAGTCCTAATATGATGGGCATCCAAGAGGGATATAATAAAAACTTTCATATAAAGTGCATTGAAGACTATGAGAAGTTTGATACTTGATGATTGTTTTGAGATATGAAGATGGTGATATTAGAGTCATTCTAGTTGAGTAGTTGTGAATTTGAGAAATACTTGTGTTGAAGTTTGTGATTCCCGTAGCATGCACGTATGGTGAACCGTTATGTGATGAAGTCGGAGCATGATTTATTTATTGATTGTCTTCTTTATGAGTGGCGGCCGGGGACGAGCGATGGTCTTTTCCTACCAATCTATCCCCCTAGGAGCATGTGCGTAGTACTTTGTTTCGATAACTAATAGATTTTTGCAATAAGTATGTGAGTTCTTTATGACTAATGTTGAGTCCATGGATTATATGCATTCTCACCCTTCCACCATTGCTAGCCTCTCTACTACCGCACAACTTTCACCGGTACCATAAACCCACCATATATATTCCTCAAAACAACCACCATACCTACCTATTATGACATTTCCATAGCCATTCCGAGATATATTGCCATGCAACTTTCCACCATTCCGTTATTATGACACGCTTCATCATTGTCATATTGCTTTGCATGATCATGTAGTTGACATCGTATTTGTGGCAAAGCCACCATTCATAATTCTTCCATACATGTCACTCTTGAGTCATTGCACATCCCGGTACACCGCCGGAGGCATTCATATAGAGTCATATTTTGTTCTAAGTATCGAGTAGTAATTCTTGAGTCGTAAGTAAATAAAAGTGTGATGATCATCATTATTAGAGCATTGTCCTAGTGAGGAAAGGATGATGGAGACTATGATTCCCCCACAAGTCGGGATGAGACTCCGGATGAAAATAAATAAATAAAAGAGGCCAAAGAAGCCCAAATAAAAAAAGAGGAAAGAGGCCATAAAAAAAAGAAGGCCCAAATAAAAAAAATAAAAAATGAGAGAAAAAGAGAGAAGGGGCAATGCTACTATTCTTTTACCACACTTGTGCTTCAAAGTAGCACGATGATCTTCATGATAGAGAGTCTCCTATGTTGTCATTTTCATATACTAGTGGGAATCTGTCATTATAGAACTTGGCTTGTATATTCCAATGATGGGCTTCCTCAAAACGCCCTAGGTCTTTGTGAGCAAGCGAGTTGGATGCACACCCACTAGTTTCTTTTGTTGAGCTTTCATATACTTATAGCTCTAGTGCATCCGTTGCATGGCAATCCCTACTCACTCACATTGATATCTATTGATGGGCATATCCATAGCCCGTTGATACGCCTAGTTGATGTGAGACTGTCTTCTCCCTTTTTGTCTTCTCCACAACCACCCTTGTATTTCCACATATAGTGCTATATCCATGGCTCATGCTCATGTATTGCGTGAAGATTGAAAAGGTTTGAGAACATCAAAAGTATGAAACAATTGCTTGGCTTGTCATCGGGGTTGTGCATGATTTAAATACTTTGTGTGGTGAAGATGGAGCATAGCTAGACTATATGATTTTGTAGGGATAGCTTTCTTTGGCCATGTTATTTTGAGAAGACATAATTGCTTTGTTGGTATGCTTGAAGTATTATTATTTTTATGTCAATATTAAAATTTTGTCTTGAATCTTATGGATCTGAACATTCATGCCAAAATAAAGAGAATTACTTAGATAAATATGTTAGGTAGCATTCCACATCAAAAATTCTGTTTTTATCTTTTACCTACTCGAGGACGAGCAGGAATTAAGTTTGGGGATGTTGATACGTCTCCAACGTATCTATAATTTTTGATTGTTCCATGCTATTATATTATCAACTTTAGATGTTTTATATGCATTTATATGCTATTCTATATGATTTTTGGGACTAACCTATCAACCTAGAGCCCAGTGCCAGTTTCTGTTTTTTCCTTGTTTTAGAGTATCACAGAAAAGGAAAATCAAACGGAGTCCAATTGACCTGAAACTTCATGGAACTTATTTTTGGACCAGAAGAAGCCTGCGGAGTATCGGAGATGGACCAGAAGAGTCCCGGACTGCCCACGAGGGTGGGGGGAGCGCCCCCCTACCTCGTGGACATCCCGGAGGTCCACGTACTTCTTCCTCCCATATATACCCATATACCCTAAAAACTTCGGGGAGCACAATAGATCGGGAGTTCCGCCGCCAAAAGCCTCCGTAGCCATCGAAAGCCAATCTAGACCCGTTCCAGCACGCTGTCGGAGGGGGAATCCCTCTCCGGTGGCCATCTTCATCATCCCGGTGCTCTCCATGACGAGGAGGGAGTAGTTCTCCCTCGGGGCTGAGGGTATGTACCAGTAGCTATGTGTTTGATCTCTCTCTCTCTCTCGTGTTCTTGAGGTGGTATGATCTTGATGTATCGCGAGCTTTGCTATTATAGTTGGATGTTATGATGTTTCTGCCCCTCTACTCTCTTGTAATGGATTGAGTTTTCCCTTTGAAGTTATCTTATCGGATTGAGTCTTTAAGGATTTGAGAACACTTGATGTATGTCTTACATGGGATACCCGTGGTGACAATGGGGTATTCTATTGATCCTCTTGATGTATGTTTTGGTGATCAACTTGCGGGTTCCGTGACCTTGGGAATCTATGCATAGGGGTTGGCATACGTTTTCGTCTTGACTCTCCGGTAGAAACATTGGGGCACTCTTTGAGGTACTTTGTGTTGGTTGAATAGATGAATTTGAGATTGTGTGATGCATATTGTATAATCATACCCACAGATACTTGAGGTGACATTGGAGTATCTAGGTGACATTAGGGTTTTGGTTGATTTGTGTCTTAAGGTGTTATTCTAGTACAAACTCTATGATAGAAGAATAGCTTCATGTTATTTTAGTACGGACTCTTGAATAGATCGATCAGAAAGGATAACTTTGAGGTGGTTTCGTACCCTACCATAATCTCTTCATCTGTTCTCCGCTATTAGTGACTTTGGAGTGACTCTTTGTTGCATGTTGAGGGATAGTTATATGATCCAATTATGTTATTATTGTTGAGAGAACTTGCACTAGTGAAAGTATGAACCCTAGACCTTGTTTCAACGCATTGCAATACCGTTTGTGCTCACTTTTATCATTAGTTACCTTGTTGTTTTTATATTTTTTCAGATTACAAAAACCTTTATCTACCATCCATATACCACTTGTATCACCATCTCTTCGCCGAACTAGTGCACCTATACAATTTACCATTGTATTGGGTGTGTTGGGGACACAAGAAACTCTTTGTTATTTGGTTGAAGGGTTGCTTGAGAGAGACCATCTTCATCCTACGCCTCCCACGGATTGATAAACCGTAGGTCATCCACTTGAGGGAAATTTGCTACTGTCCTACAAACCTCTGAACTTGGAGGCCCAACAACGTCTACAAGAAGGTTGTGTAGTAGACATCATGGTCTAATTTATGGGCCTATTAAGTTGACGCGTATGCAATATTTTCTTAGTTATTATATACGTCAACAAACGATTCTAGCAGACGTAACCGTTGGATGTAAATCCAACGGCCATCGTGTTTCTTCAATCTCTGATCTTCTTGCTCCAGCCGCCAAATCCAGCGCCGCGGGACCGCCTGCTCCCGCCTCCCGTGCAGGCCTCACCGCCCCTACTACTCCCACCGCTGGCCAGGGCATCCCTCTACTCACCCGCACCCCCTGTTATTCTGCAGCGACGACAGCCTCACACCGCAGCCAAACCAGTGAACCCTCGTACTCCTCTCCGCGTGGGCATCCACTACCGCGTCTTCCCCGGCTCCTCGTCATCCCCTTCCTAGGCCTCTCCATCGTCCACCGCCCTGGTGCTCTCGGCGCAGCATGGTCAACGTGGTCAAGGAACGACTTCCATCGGAAGAGTACTGTCGTGGAGAGGCTGACAACTTGGTCCACGACAGCCGCAAGGAAGTGTCTCCTTAATACGCGGAAAATAATTATTCCTCCACCTGACGGCAGGGACCCACCGGACGGGCCACCGTATTTGGCGAAAAAACGTTTCCCCCTGACTGCAGGGACCCACCGGACGGGCCACCGTATTTCGTGAAAAAATGTTCCCCCCGCTATCAGTTCGGACCCACCGGAAGTGCCTCCTTATTACGCACAAAAAATGAATACTCCCCCTGCTAGTTGGGACCCACCTTGGTGGGAGGCTGACTTGTGGGCCTACTAAGTTGACGGGGACGGAGTGCTTTGTCAACTTAGTCAATATGAATGATTCTAGCTCCAGTGACCGTACGATGTCAATCCAACGGCCGTAGTGCTTCTTCAACCTATGGTCTTCTTGCTCCAGCCGCCCAAACCAGCGCCGGTCGTGCCTCATGCTCCTACCTCCCATGGCCGGTTGCGATGCGGCGGAGGCCTCACCGCCCCCTACTACTCCCACCGTTGGCCAGGCCATCCCTCTACTCACCCACACCCCCTGTTATTCTGCGACGACGGCATCCTCGCACCGCAGTGAACCAGTGAACCCTCGTACTCCTCTACGCGTGGGCATCCACTGCCGCGTCTTCCCCGGCTCTGTGTCGTCCCCTTCCTAGGCCTCGCCGTCGTCCACCGCCCTGGTGCTCTCGGCGCGGCATGGTCAACGTGGTCAAGGAACAGCTTCCATCAGACGTGGACTGTACGTGGAGAGGCTGACAGCTGGGTCCACGGCCGCAGCAACGAAGTGCCTCCTTATTACGCGCAAAATAATTATTCCTCAACTTGACAGTGGGGACCCACCAGACGGGCCACCGTATTTTGCGAAAAAATGTTTCCCCCTAACTACTAGGACCCACCAGCTACATCTTCGCATGCAAGGAAGTGCGTCCGGGCAAAAAAAAACGATTCGCCCCCCTGACAGCTGGGACCCACCAGCTACATCTTCACAGGCAAGGAAGTGCGTGACAGTCGGGACCCACCTGGTCGAACTGTACGTAGCGTTGTCATTCTGGTCGCGAACGTGTACGTACATACTGGTCGATATAGAGGCGCGCACGTGTCGTAGTAGAGGCGCGCACGTAGCATGTACACGTACGTATAGCGGCCAGTGTGCAAGAAAGAAAATACACCACGTACGTACATACGGGCAGGGTCTCGAACGCCTACTCGCGCATACGTATGGCCAGGGCTCGTGTACATGGCTGGGTAGGAACGGAGAAACAGCGCCGTCGTCGTGTTCATGGGGAGCCAACCGGCTGGGTCGGAACAGAATGTGTCGTCGTGTTCATGGGGAGGGCTTGGACGGAACAACCGATGAAAACGAGGCCTGGCGTACCGCAGAACGGAGGAAACGGCCTTGTGTTTGACTGGCCACGTTTGAAACAGGATCATGTTCATCGGGAGGGGTCTGGCATACCGCAAAATGGAGGAATCAGACCTCCTACGGTCGAAACGGGGGTCCTGTTGATCGGGAGGGGTGTGGCGTACCGCAAAACGGAGGAAACGGACTTGTGTTGGAGCGCTACGGTCGAAACGGGACTCCACGGGATACTGTTCATCTCCACTGTCGACCCCCTCTAGCCTCCACGGGCTATTGTTCATCCACCGTCCTCCTCCAGCCTCCATCTGCGACTGTTCATCCACGGGCTCCTGTTCATCCAGCCTCCACTGCGCGCTACTCCACCGGCTACTGTTCAACCAGACCTCTCCATGGGCTCCTGTTCAACCACCCCTCCACGGGCTACTGTTCATCCTGCCCTCCACGGGGTCCTGTTCATCCAGCCCCAACCGGCTTGATCGATCGGGGTACTGTTCATCCAGAGGCAACACCACGGGGTCCTGTTCATCCACCCCCACCAGGAACTGTTCATCCACCCCCACCCCCCTGCAACACTCACTGTTCATCCAGAGGCAGCATCGATCGGCTTCAGTTAGCAGCAGTAGCAAAGGAATCGCTTGATCGGGTTCAGTTAACAGCCATCGATCGATCGCTCGGGTTCAGTAACGCGTAGCCTGCAGTGCAATCACTCAGGTTCAGTTAGAGCCCAACGCCTCGCACACACGCGCGTACGTGTGAGAGAAATGCGCATCGCTCGCCCCCCCCGACCACCCACCGTAACCGGAGACTCCTCGATGTTTTCCGCGCCCTCGCTTCTACCACGGTTTTTTCCGTCACGGACGGCCCAAAGAATGTCATGCGGCTGCGTCTCCGGCCCGCCCAGGACGAAAAGCCCATTTTCTGTCATGATTTTTTGTCATAGAAGTAGGACCCCACCATATCTATGATGATACCGTGTTTTGTCATAATTATTTTCATAGAAGTGTCATAAGTATGACAGATTTTTTTTCGTTCGGCCCAAAATGTCATGGATGTGTCTTTTTTTTGTAGTGTGTGGAATGCTACCCAGCATAATCATGATCATGTAATCTAATCATGGCATGAATATTAAGACACGAGTGATTCAAAGCAATAGTCTATCATTTGACATTAAGAAAATAATACTTCAAGCATACCAACCAAGCAATTATGTCTTCTCAAAATAACACATCCAAAGAAAGCTCATCCCTACAAAATCATATAGTTTGGCCATGCTTCATTTTTGTCACACAAAATGCTCCCATCATGCACAACCCCGATGATAAGCCAAGCAATTGTTTCATACTTTAGTATTTTCAAACTTTTTCAACCTTCACGCAATTATGAGCACAAGCCATGGACATAGCACTATAGGTGGAATAGAATATGATGATGGAGGTTGTGTGGAGAAGACAAAAAAGGAGAAAGTCTCACATCGACACGGCTAATCAACGGGCTTTGGAGATGCCCATCAATTGATGTCAGTGTGAGGAGTAGGGATTGCCATGCAATGGATGCACTAGAGTTATAAGCGTATGAAATCTCAAACTGGAAACTAAGTGGGTGTGCATCCAACTTGCTTGCTCATGAAGACCTCGGGCATTTGAGGAAGCCCGTCATCGGAATATACAAGCCAAGTTCTATAATGAAAATTCCCACTAGTATATGAAAGTGATAACTCAAGAGACTCTCTATATGAAGAACATGGTTCTACTCTGAAGCACAAGTGTGGTAAAAGGATAGTAGCATTGCCCCTTCTCTCTTTTTCTCTCTTTTTTGTTTTGTTTTTTGTTTTGGTAGGCTTCTTTGGCCTCTTTTTTGGGGCTTCTTTGGCCTCTTTTATTTTTTTAAGTCCGGAGTCTCATCCCGATGTGGGGGAATCATAGCCTCCATCATCCTTTCCTCACTGGGGCAGTGCTCTAATAATGATGATCATCACACTTTTATTTACTTACATCTCAATATTACAACTTGATGTCTAGAACAAAGTATGACTCTATATGAATGCCTCCGGCGGTGTACCGGGATGTGCAATGATCTAGCATGGCAATGACATCAAAAAACGGACAAGCCATGAAAACATCATGCTAGCTATCTTACGATCATGCAAAGCAATATGACAATGAATGCTCAAGTCATATATATGATGATGATGGAAGTTGCATGGCAATATTTCTCGGAATGGCTATGGAAATGGCATAATAGGTAGGTATGGTGGCTGTTTTGAGGAAGATATAAGGAGGATTATGTGCGATATAACGTATCATATCACGGGGTTTGGATGCACCGGCAAAGTTTGCACCGACTCTCAAGGTGAGAAAGGGCAATGCACGGTACCGAAGTGGCTAGCAACGATGGAAGGGTGAGAGTGCGTATAATCCATGGACTCAACATTAGTCATAAAGAACTCATATACTTATTGCAAAAATCTACAAGTCATCGAAACCAAGCACTACACACATGCTCCTAGGGGGATAGATTGGTAGGAAAAGACCATCGCTCATCCCCGACTGCCATTCATAAGTAAGGCAATCAAAGAAACACCTCATGCTTCAAATTTGTCCCACAATGGTTACCATACGTGCATGCTACGGGACTTGCAAACCTCAACACAAGTATTTCTCAATTTCAGAATTACTCAACTAGCATGACTCTAATATCACCACCTTTATATCGCAAAACTATTACAAGGAATCAAACATATCATATTCAGTGATCTACAATTTCATGTAGGATTTTATGACTATCCATGTGAATGACCAATTCCTATCATCTCTCTAAATAGATATAAGTGAAGCAAGAGGGTTTAATTCTTTCTACAAAAGATATGCCCATGCTCTAACAAATATAAGTGAAGCAAAAGAGCATTCTACAAATGGTGCTTTTCTAACTGAAGAGAAACAGGCAATCCAAACTTCAAATGATATAAGTGAAGCACATGAAGCATTCTATAAAGCCATACTCAAAAAATATAAGTGAAGTGCAATGAGCATTCTATAAATCAACCAAGGACTATCTCATACCATCATGATGCATAAAAGAAAAGTGAAAACTAAATGCAAAAGACGCGCCAAGATTTGCACATATCACATGAACGAAATGAATCCGAAAACATACCGATACTTGTTGAAGAAAGATGGGATGCCTTCCGGGGCATCCCCAAGCTTAGACACTTGAGTCTCCTTGAATATTTACCTGGGGTGCCTTGGTCATCCCCAAGCTTGAGCTCTTGCCTCTCCTCCTCCTCACATCGAGATCTCCTCGATCTTCAAACACTTCATCCACACAAAACTCAACAGAAAGCTCGGTAACATCCGTTAGTATAATAAAGCGAATCACTACACTAAGTACTGTTGCAAACCAATTCATATTTTGTTTTTGCATTTTAGCTACTGTAATATAACTTTTCCATGGCTTAATTCACTAATAGAAATAGATAGTTTCATCAAAACAAGCAATCGATGCATCAAAAACAGAATCTGTCTTAAATAGGACAGTCTGTAGTAATCTGAACATTCACCATAGTTCTGGTACTCCAAAATTTCTGAAAAATAGGAAAAATAAACAATTTGTATAGAAATACAGTGCAAAAGGTTTCAGAACCATTTGACGTTCCAGTAAAAAATGTAAAATCGGGCACTTCAGCCAAAGTTTCTGTCTTGCACCGCACAAACCAACAAGCAATGTAAACATCCTAAAGACAAGTCTTGGCACATTATTCTTGTTTTTAAACTTTATAAAAGCAAACAACAGAAAAAATGACTCTCTAAAACTTCCGGGTTGTCTCCCTGGTAGCGCTTTCTTTAAAGCCATTAAGCTAGGCATATAGTGCTCAAGTAATGGATCCACCTGCATCCCAAGGTATATCAAAGACAATTTTAATTAACAATGATTTGTGATTTAGTAGTGAGCACAAAGTAACATATATCATGTAATGACGAAGTCTAACTCTCTTCCTATGCATCGCATGTCATAAAAGAACAATTCATGCACACATAGTAAAGGCCAATGCATAGTATAAACAGTTTCTTGCAATTTTATCAGATTGGAAACATGGAGAGGCGGAGATGTAGTTCCTCTCTCATGATAATCGCAAGTAGAAGCAGCAAGCACATGCATATTATATCTATCAAAATCATCATGTGTAGTAGTAAAACGCAACCCATCAATATAATCCTTAATAAGGGCAAACTTCTCTGATATAGTGTAGTCGGGAGAATTCAAAAAGATAATAGGACTATCATGCGTGGGTGCAATAGCAACAATTTCATGTTTAACATAAGGAACTATAGCAAGTTCATATCCATAAGCATAATTCATATTGGCATCTTGGCCACAAGCATAGCAAGCATCATCAAAAAGGGATAATTCAAAAGAATCAACGGGATTAACAATCATCATAGCATTCATCCTTCGGTAAATTCGAAGGGAAATTAAACAATGTATGAGTTGAAGAGTTACTCTCATTAGAAGGTGGGCATGGGTAGCTAATCCGCTCTTCCTCCTTTTGTTCTTTGCTTTCCTCGTCATCTTTTTCATCCAATGAGCCCACAGTTTCATCAATTCCTTCTTCCATAGACTCCTGCAAAATATTAATCTCTTCTTGGACAGCGAAGGAGTCCTCAGTATATGGTTTAACATAGGCATTAGAAGCATGATTATCATAACAATATTTAAGTATGGCAAAATTTTCAGATTTGTAAAGAGTAGCATCATACTTTCCAATCAAAGAAGCAATTTCATAAGCACCCTTAAAAGCAACAAATTCTTCAATTTGGTTGAACATCATAGTAATTATAAACACCCTTAGCATACGAAGATACGATTCCATTATCACTAAACTCACATTGGTAGGGAAGGTGTTTCTTAGGGTCTTCAGAACAGCAAGTAAAATCATATATTTCACATAAATTCCAAGCATAGCATTGCAAACAATGAATTTGATCTAGTACAAGTTTTCCTTTTTGAGATAAGTAGTGTCGCACATAACAAGCACGCTCATCTAAATATTTGCCCTCAATTAAGCTAGTTGGGGTTTCAGCATGAGCACATAGGGATCAAAGATGATCCAAGTAAAAAGCTTCAGGAGTGTGATAGATTTTGAGTGGTTCTTCAACCATTGGTGTAGTAGGTACAACTATTTTTTTGGTATTTTGCGTTTCCTACCTATAACTAAAGATAGAAAACAATAGCAAAAAATTAAAACTACTTAGTGATCAAGCAAACAAGCACACACGAGAATATTCACCCCACGTTATAACTCCCCGGCAACGGCGCCAGAAAAAGATCTTGATAACCCACAAGTATAGGGGATCAATTGTAGCCTCTTTTGATAAGTAAGAGTGTCAAAGCCAACGAGGAGCTAAAGTTAGAACAAATATTCCCTCAAGTTCTATCGACCACCGATACAACTCTACGCACGCTTAACGTTCGCTTTACCTAGAACAAGTATGAAACTAGAAGTACTTTGTAGGTGTAATAGGATAGGTTTGCAAGAATATAAAGAGCACGTAAATAAAAACTAGGGGCTGTTTTTAGGCAAAGAAGCAATAAAGTTAGTATAGCGAGTGTGGAAAAGTGGTGGTAGGAGTTGTGAAATTGTCCCTAAGCAATTGACTACGTTACTGGACCGATAACAAGTTTTATGTGGCAGAGGCCACTGCTAGCATGTCATCCCTGACTTGGAATTCCATGCACTTATGATTGGAACTATTAACAATCATCCACAACTACTAACGTTCATTAAGGTAAAACCCAACCATAGCATTAAGATATATTGGTCCCCCTTCAATCCTGCATGCATCAATTTCTATGCTAGGTTGAAGCTTCTGTCACTCTTGCCCTCCAATACATAGTCCTATCAACATACAACTGACCCTATGGTGTGATCCACGCGCACGCTCATATGATGGGAACCAAAGGACAAAAACATAACCATAAGCAATTTAAACCAATCATAGCAATTCACCAATTACCGATAGGACAACGAAAATCTACTCAAACATTATAAGATGTCAACACATCATTGGATAATAATATGAAGCATAAAGAACCATGTTCAAGTAGAGGGTACAGCGGGTTGTGGGAGAGTGGACCACTGTAGATAGATGGGGGAAGGTGATGAGGATGTTGGTGAAGATGACAGAGGTGTTGGTGTAGATCGTCGTCACACGATGATGGCCCCGGCGGCGTTCCGGCGCCACCGGGAGAGAGGGGGAGAGAGCCCCCCTTCTTATTCTTCTTCCTTGAACTTCTCCATAGATGGGAGAAGGGTTTACCCCCTGGTCCATGGCTTCCATGGCGGCGGAGGGGCGAGAGCCCCTTTGAGATTGGATCTGTCTCTCTGTCTCTCTCTGTTTCTGCATTTCAGATTCTGGCCTTTCACCGTTTCTTATATTCCCGGAGATCCGTAGCTCCGATTGGGCTGAAATTTTAACACGATTTCTATCCGGATATTGGCTTTCTTGTGGCGAAAGAAGGGCACCAACCGCCTTAAGGGGTGGCCACGAGGGTCAGGGGAGCGCCCATCCACCTGGGGCGCGCCCCTGCCTCGTGGCCCCCTCAGGCATCATCTCGCGTTGATTCTTCTTCCGAAAATTCACATATATTCCAAAAAAATATCCGTAAGTTTTTATCCCATTTGGACTCCATTTGATATGGATTTTCTGCGAAACAAAAAACATGCAACAAACAGGAGCTGGCACTCGGCACTGGATCAATATGTCAGTCCCAAAAATAGTATAAAAAGTTGCCAAAAGTATATAAAAGTTGTAGAATATTGGCATGGAACAACTAAAAATTATAGATACGATGGAGACGTATCAAAGTGCAGATCCGGGCCTTCTCAACCAATCCCTAGAAAATCAACAAGTTTGATTGGCTAGGGAGAGAGATCGGGCGAAAATCAGCTTTGGGGCAACAATGGAGCTTGGGGAAAAGAGATAGTCAACTTGAAGAAGAAGACCCCCTTTGTATAGTGGGGGAAAGAATCCACCCGTTACCCCCCACTCTCAGCCCGTGCACTGCGGTACTACTGCAGCATGTCGTGGTACTACCGCAAGAGGCTGCGGTACTACCGCACGCACAGTAGTGACCAGATGAAGCACTACTGTACGAGACAACATGCGTAGAACCGCTGGAGCGGTACTATCACACGCCCTTACGGTACTACCGTAGGGTAGTTCTCAACGGCCATTGGAGGTACACGGAAGTAAAAAAAATTTACTTCTGTGCCTACCTCCGCTGAAGTAGAGGCTGTGCACAAATCCGACATGGTAGTAGTGGACGTAGTTTTGCGGTAATACCGCTTGGGAGTGGTAGCAAATACTACACCCGCACCTACTACCATAGGCACATGCAACAGGTGCTAGCGACAGTGGTACTACCGCTCCCTTGAGCGGTACTACCGCTAGCCACTGAAAACATGCACCTTGTTGCCTTCAATATGCACAGATAAGGAAAATGGACTGGAGCTCCAAAGAAGCGAAAGAAAGGTGGTGCAAAAGAATAGATGTGTACGTGTGATTCCACCCAAACCTTTCCGATGTGGACACCCTCTTAATAGTACGACTTTCCTATGACTCAAATACACCGAAAAGAAATGTAGAAAGCAACCGTCTTCGATAGACTCCGAGGGGCACCGAATCGTCTTGTGCCTAGACATAAGATATCTGAAATGCTCAATCCACATGATTAGTCCACAAAAGCATTGTCATCAATCACCAAAACTACTTAGGGAGAAACATGCCCTAACACACAGGCTTACAGTATACTTGGGATACCGCCTTGGAGCCCACATATTTCCTCCCGAGGAGGGTTTGCCATACCCCATCTTATTAGGAATATAGCAATAATTCAAAATTTTCCTACGTGTCACCAAGATAAATCCAGGAGATGCTAGCAACGAGAGAGAGGAAGTGCATCTTCAAACCATTGAAGATCGCTAAGCGGAAGCGTTACAAGAATGCGGTTAATGGAGTCGTACTCGCGGTGATTCAAATCGTGGACGATCCGATCTAGCGCCGAACGGACGGTGCCTCTGCGTTCAACACACGTACAGCCGGGGGACGTCTCCTCCTTCTTGATCTAGCAAGGGGAGAGGAGAAGTTAAGGGAGAGCTCCGGCAGCACGGTGGCATGGTGGTGGAGCTTGCAGTTCTCCGGCAGGGCTTCGCCAAGCACTATGGAGGAGGAGGTGCTGGAGAGGGGGAGGGTTGCGCCAGGGGATGTGTTGGGCTGCCCTCCCACCCTTCTCGATTTATAGGGTGAAGGGAGAGGGGGGCGGCCCCCCTAGATGCATCTAGAGGGGGGCAAGGGGGGGACTTTCCCCCAAGTTAGGTGGGAGGCGCCCCACCCCCTAGTGTTTTCAACCCTAGGCGCCTTGGGCCCTTCTAGGGGGGGTGCACCAGCCCACCAGGGGCCCACTTGGACCACCGGAGCAGGTGGCCCCACCCGGTGGACCCCCAGACACCTTTCGGTGGTCCCGGTACAATACTGATAACCCCCGAAACCATTCCGGCGACTGAAACTGGACTTCCCATATATAAATCTTCACCTCCGGACCATTCCGAAACTCCTCTGATGTCCGGGATATCATCTGGGACTCCGAACAACCTTCGTTAACCACATACTATTTCCCATAACAACTCTACCATCACCGAACCTTAAGTGTGTAGACCCTACGGGTTCCGGAACCATGCAGACATGACTGAGACATCGCTCCGGCCAATAACCAACAGCGGGATCTGGATACCCATGTTGGCTCCCACAAGTTCCACGATGATCTCATCGGATGAACCATGATGTCGAGGATTCAATCAATCCCGTATACAGTTCCCTTTCTCTATCAGTATGTTACTTGCCCGAGGTTCGATCGTCGGTATCTCTATACCTCGTTCAATCTCACTACCGACAAGTCTCTTTAATCGTTCCGTAATGCATGATCCCATGGCTAACTCCTTAGTCACATTGATCTCGTTATGATGATGCATTACCGAGTGGGCCCAGAGATACCTCTCCATCATACGGAGTGACAAATCCCGGTCTTGATTCATGACAACCGAATAGATACTTTCGGAGATACCTAGTTACGTTGTGACGTTTGGTACACCCAAAGCATTCCTACGGTATCTGGGAGTTGCACAATCTCATGGTCTAAGGAAATGATACTTGACATTAGAAAAACTTTACCAAACGAACTACACGATCTTGTGCTACGCTTAGGATTGGGTCTTGTCCATCACATCATTCTTGATGTGATCCCGTTATCAACGACATCCAATGTCCATGGTCAGGAAACCATGACCATCTATTGATCAACGAGCTATTCAACTAGAGGCTTAGTAGGGACATATTACGATCTATGTATTCACACATGTATTACGGTTTCCGGTTAATACAATTATAGCATGAACAATAGAAAATTATCATGAACACGGAAATATAATAATAACCACTTTATTATTGCCTCTAGGGCATATTTCCAACAGTCTCCCGCTTGCACTAGAGTCAATAATCTAGTTACATTGTGATGAATCTAACACCCATAGAGTTCTGGTGTTGATCATGTTTTGCTCGCGGAAGATGTTTAGTCAACGGATCTGCGACATTCAGATCCGTATACACTTTACAAATATCTATGTCTCCATCTTGAATATATTCACGAATGGAGTTGAAGCGACGCTTGATATGCCTGGCCTTCTTGTGAAACCTGGGCTCCTTGGCAAAGGGCAATAGCTCCAGTGTTGTCACAAAAGAGAGTCATTGGGCCCGACGCATTGGGAATGACTCCTAGGTCGGTGATGAACTCCTTCATCCAGACTGCTTCCTGTGCTGCCTCCGAGGCAGCTATGTACTCCGCTTCACATGTAGATCCCGCCATAACGCTTTGCTTGCAACTGCACCAGCTGACTGCCCCACCATTCAAAATATACATGTATCCGGTTTGTGACTTGGAGTCATCCAGATCTGTGTCAAAGCTAGCATCGACGTAACCCTTTACGACGAGCTCTTCGTCACCTCCATAAACGAGAAACATATCCCAAGTCCTTTTCAGGTACTTCAGGATATTCTTGACCGTTGTCCAGTGTTCCATACCGGGATCACTTTGGTACCTCCCTACCAAACTTACGGCAATGTTCACATCAGGTCTGGTACACAGCATGGCATACATAATAGACCCTATGGCTGAGGCATAGGGGATGACACTCATCTTTTCTCTATCTTCTGCCGAGGTCGGGCGTTGAGCCGTGCTCAATTTCACCCCTTGCAATACATGCAAGAACCCCTTCTTGGACTGATCCATATTGAACTTCTTCAATATCTTGTCAAGGTATGTGCTTTGCGAAAGACCAATGAGGCGTCTCGATCTATCTCTATAGATCTTGATGCCTAATATGTAAGTAGCTTCTCCAAAGTCCTTAATTGAAAAACACTTATTAAAGTAGGCCTTTATGCCTTCCAAAATTTCTGTATCATTTCCCATCAATAGTATGTCATCCACACATAATATGAGAAATGCTACAGAGCTCCCACTCACTTTCTTGTAAACACAAGCTTCTCCATAAGTCTGCATAAACCCAAGCACTTTGATCATTTCATCAAAGCGAATGTTCCAACTCCGAGATGGTTGCACCAGCCCATATATGGAGCCCTGGAGCTTGCATACCGTGTCATCATTCTTAGGATCGACAAAACCTTCCGGCTGCATCATATACACTTCTTCCTTAAGGAAACCATTAAGGAATGTTGTTTTGACGTCCATTTGCCATATCTCATAATCATAGAATGCAGCAATTGCTAACATGATTCGGACAGACTTTAGCTTCGCTACGGGTGAGAAGCTCTCAACGTAGTCAACCCCTTGAACTTGTCGATAACCCTTAGCGACAAGCCAAGCCTTATAGATGGTCACATTACTATCCGCGTCAGTCTTCTTCTTAAAGATCCATTTATTCTCTATGGCTTGCCGATCATCGGGAAAGTCTGTCAAAGTCCATACTTCGTTTTCATACATGGATCCTATCTCGGATTTCATGGCCTCAAGCCATTTGTTGGAATCCGGGCCTGCCATCGCTTCTTCATAGTTCGAAGGTTCACCGTTGTCTAACAACATGATTTCCAGGATAGGGTTGCCGTACCACTCTGGTGCGGAACGTGTCCTCGTGGACCTTTGAAGTTTAGTAGCAACGTGATCCAAAGTTTCATGATCATCATTATTAACTTCTTCTCTAGTCGGTGCAGGCACCACAGAAACATCTTCCTGAGCTGCACTACTCTCCGGTTCAAGAGGCAGTACTACTTCTTTCGAGAGAAACTCTTTCTCTAGAAAGGATCCATTCCTGGCAACAAAGATCTTGCCTTCGGATTTGAGGTAGAAGGTATACCCAATAGTTTCCTTAGGGTATCCTATGAAGATGCATTTTTCTGACTTGGGTTTGAGCTTTTCAGGTTGAAGTTTCTTGACATAAGCATCGCATCCCCAAACTTTCAGAAACGACAGCTTAGGTTTCTTTCCAAACCATAATTCATATGGTGTCGTCTCAATGGATTTAGACGGAGCCCTATTTAAAGTGAATGCGACAGTCTCTAAAGCATAACCCCAAAATGATAGCGATAGATCGGTAAGAGACATTGAGGGAGTCCGGGATTAGGGGGTATCCAGACAACCAGATTATATCCTTTGGCCGGACTGTTGGACTATGAAGATACAAGATTGAAGACTTCGTCCCGTGTCCGTATGGGACTTTCCTTGGCATGGAAGGCAAGCTTGGCAATACGGATATGTAGATCTCCTTCCTTGTAACCAACTCTGTGTAACCCTAGCCCCCTCCGGTGCCTATATAAACCAGAGGGTTTTAGTCCGTAGGACAACATACAATCATACCATAGGCTAGCTTCTAGGGTTTAGCCTCTTCGATCTCATGGTAGATCAACTCTTGTACTACTCATATTATCAAGAACAATCAAGCAGGACGTAGGGTTTTACCTCCATCAAGAGGGCCCGAACCTGGGTAAACATCGTGTCCCCTCCCTCCTGTTACCATCCGCCTAGACACACAGTTTGGGACCCCTACCCGAGATCCGCTGATTTTGACACCGACATTGGTGCTTTCATTGAGAGTTGCTCTGTGTCGTCATTGTTAGGCTTGATGGCTCCTTCAATCATCAATAGCGATGCAATCCAGGGTAAGACTTTTCTCCCCGGACATAACTTTACATTCGGCGGCTTCGCACTGCGGGCCAACTCGCTTGGCCATCTGGAGCAGATCGAGAGCTACTCCCCTGGCCATCAGGTCAGATTTGGAAACTTGAACTACACAGCCGCCATCCACGGAGACTTGATCTTCGACGGATTCGAGCCCTTGCCGAGTGTGCCGCATGGTCACGATGAGCATGATTTAGCTCTACCATCGGACAGTGTTCGGAAGATCGCACCGGCGACCGCTCCGACCCTCAATTTGGAGCCAATTGCGCCATCCAGGGACGGGTAGATAGACCCCGCCACGGAGGCCGCATTCTCATCGGCGATCGACCAAGTATCGACCTTACCCTTCACGAGAGCCATGACGCCAAACTGCCGGATTCTTCCCCGGCCACGGACTCCGAACCGCCTGCGCTCGTGCCTATCGAATCCGACTGGGCGCCGATCATGGAGTTCACCTCCGCGGATATCTTTCAGCACTCGCCCTTCGGTGACATACTGAACTCATTAAGGTCTTTCTCCCTATCAGGAGAGTCCTGGTTGAACTATGTCCGGCAGGATTGGGATGCGGATGACGAAGAAATTCGCCGCCCACCCACCACCCACTTAGTAGCCAGTGTCGACAATTTAACTGACATGCTCGACTTCGACTCCGAAGACATCGACGGTATGGACGATGATGCAAGAGACGAACAGGAACCACTGCCCACAGGGCACTGGACGCCACTTCATCATATGATGTATACATGGTGGACACACCCAAAGAAAACAACGACGAGGAACCGAAGGACGCAGCGAAGGGTTGTTCCCTCGAGAAGCAGTCAAAGCGGCGGCGTAAGCGCCGCTCAAAATCCTGCCTTGGCAGAAACAACGATCATATAGACCCAGCGATAGAGCAGGGTGAGCCAGCGGACGACAAACACGGCATTGAACCATCGTCCGACCACGGCAACACGGAGAATCAAACCAAACAACTCGAATCCGTCGAAGATAACAGTCCGGACAACATTACACCGGACAGGCACCCGTAGCAACAGAATACCCATCAAAGGCTTGTTGCCACTGCGAGGAGTCTGAAAAAGCAGAAGCAAAGGCTCAGGGCTGCACAAGACACACTTAGAATCAGATGGAGTGAAGTACTCAACACTATAGCAAAGTACGGCGGTAGTCGCCACACAAAGAGCTACCCGAAGCGAAAGCTGCTACCTGAATTCGACGAGGAGGCCTTAGATCCCCCGCAATCAAAAAACAAAACAGCCATCCGGTGGGATAGACGACCTCGTGCCCAACATAGAGCGGCAAACAACGCTGCACACAAGCCAGTACGCGATCCACGTGAGGGCTCGCATCAAAAGGACGGCGCAACCAGATCCATCTACGGGCCAAGCAAGCACGCTCCAGCACGCAATGCAACACAGCAAAAATCCGAACACCATGGTACACCCAAATACAGGGGTGCCGCACACCCCCTATGTTTCACCGATGAGGTGCTCGACCATGAATTTCCAGAGGGATTCAAACCCGTAAACATAGAGGCACACGACGGAACGACAGACCCTGGGGTCTGGATTGAGGACTACATCCTCCATATCCACATGGCCTGAGGAGACGATCTCCACGCCATCAAGTACTTACCCCTCAAGCTCAAAGGGCCAGCTCGGCACTGGCTTAAAAGCCTCCCCGAAAACTCCATTGGAAGCTGGGAATCGCTCGAAGACGCTTTTCGGGCAAATTTTCAAGGGACCTATGTCCGACCACCGGATGCAGACGATTTAAGTCATATAACTCAACAGCCCAGAGAGTCAGCTCGAAAGCTTTGGAACAGGTTTCTCACTAAAAAGAACCAAATAGTCGACTGTCCGGACGTCGAAGCCTTAGCAGCTTTCAAGCACAACGTTCGAGATGAATGGCTTGCCAGACACCTCGGCCAAGAAAAGCCGAGAATAATGGCAGCATTAACAAGGCTCATGACCCGCTTTTGCGCGGGCGAGGACAGCTGGTTAGCCCGATGCAGCACCAGCGACCCAAGTACATCCGAAGTCAGGGACGGAAACGGGAAGCCACGACATAAAAAAAACAAGCGCCGAAATAAAGAAGACAGCCCGAAGAGCACGGCGGTAAACACCGGATTCAGAAGCTCTCGGCGAGGTCAGCAAAATCTGCCCTCCAAAGGCAACAGAGACGAACTGTCCAGCCTGAACAAGATTCTGGACAAAATATGTCAGATCCACAGCACCCCCGATAAACCTGCAAATCATACCCATAGAGAATGTTGGGTCTTCAAGCAGTCCGGCAAGCTCAACACCGAACACAAGGGGCAGGATACACCAAGTGACGACGAGGACGAGCCTCGCAAGCAAAGCACTGGGGAACAGAAGAAATTCCCACCAGAAGTCAAAACAGTAAATGTGTTACACGTGATGAAGGGGAGAAACAAAGCGACACTCCTAGAGACACATGCCCCAGGGCCTATCACCACGGAGTTCTGCCACTGGTCGTCCAAACCGATCACCTTTGATCATCGGGATTACTCGGCAAGTATCCAGCATGCAGGATGGGCTGCCTTGGTGTTAGACCCGATAATTGACGGATACCACTTCACACGAGTCCTGATGGACGGCGGCAGTAGTTTAAACCTGATATATCAGGACACAGTCCGCAAAATGGGGATAGACCCAACAAAAATCAGTCATAGAAATACTACCTTTAAAGGAGTAACACCAGGCCCAGAAGCCCATTGCACGGGCTCCCTGCTACTAGAGGTTATATTCGGCTTTTCCGATAACTTCCAGAGCGAAAAGTTAACCTTCCACATTGCTAGGTTCCAAACTGGCTATCAAGCACTACTCGGACGTGAAGCTTTTGCTCGCTTTAACGCAATACCGCATTACGCTTCTCTCATGCTTAAGATGCCCGGTCCACGTGGAATCATTACAGTAAATGGAAATATTGAGCGTTCCTTGCGCGCGGAAGACCGTGCGACTGCCTTGGCAGCCGCACACTAGACGGCCTCACCAACTAGAGCATCTGACAGGTCGTCAAGACTACGGACATGGTTAGACGAGTCCGGTGTAGCTATATATAATTGACACATGTTTGATGGCTATACCCCTATAACAATACAAGGGGCTCAACGCGTGTAAACAAGAGACAATTAGGCTCAATTTTACTCATCTTGAACTATACATGGTTTATTTAGTATAACCTACCTTTTGCACGACAACTTTTCAACTAAGTTCCTATCTTTTACAGATGACCATCGTGCTACACCCGTCCAGGATACGGCACAACGAAGACACAAGCGCAGACGTGCAGCAGGGACCCGTTCAAAGGATTCTTTTTAGATTAAGACCCTGCGTAAACCTTTTTTACTGTCTCTTGTTGATACACATCCCCCGGATTCTCAGTACAACTAAGAAGGATGCTGACGTATTGGCATGTGGCCATGTCAGAATATTGCACGTACCTGGACACCAGGGGCTTATTACAAAGGGCACTGTTTAGCCCTGTTTACATCATAAAGACCGAATACCTTAGGGAGTGTTCGGCATCGCGAGTTTGGACTTATATGCATCAGCTCCGAATCATGTCTTTGGTCAAATGTTGGGTTTGCCCGGCTCCTGTGTTTTGCTGCCTTACGTTCCGCTCTATCGGCTACGGTGGCACCAGGAGAACTACTGCGATTGTGCCCTGGTTCATCCGGACGAGCACCTCAGCAGAGAAAGCCAAAAACTGACTGTCATGATATAGCGTGAGACTGGTCAACCACTCGATGACCTAGCGGAATCTTTGGGATTCCTCCGCCTTAACGACGGGCCGTTTCCCGGCCAGGCATGTACGCGCCCCGAATTCGGATGAGCGCGGAGCCACCAGGGGCTATATAGTAGCCCCACTGTCAAACTCCTCTGGCTAAGTGAAAGTGTTAAAGCATTATAGTCCGATTGCCTAGTTCGCTGCGCTATCACCTCCTTAATGGACCAAGACGTTGGATCAAGTGTGAACATGCGTCTTCTGCGAGCACCCCCGCATTATATGCGTGGGGGCTGAAGCCGACGACTGCCATCTTTCAGGTTATATACATATATACATAAACGGTCGCACATGAGGCATCATAGTACTTTCGGGCAAAAGTATAAATACAGCCTTGATAAACTCAATAGAACGTTGTTTTACAATGGGAATACATGTCACTTAAACATAATATTCTTCGAGCACTGAGCCTCTATCGAACGAGCGCCTTCAAGAACTTCTTCAAAGTAGTGCTCGGCAGCCACTCGGCCTATGGCCGAACCCTGTACCGCAACAGTGGTGGCATCCATCTCCGCCCAGTATGTTTTGACACGGGCAAGGGCCATCCGCGAGCCTTCTATGCACGCCGACCTCTTTACAGCATCAATGCATGGCACAACACCAAGGAACTGTTGCACTAAGCTAAAGTAGCTATTCGGCCTTGCCCCCCGGCCACAGATGATCCACGGCAAGTCCTGATAATCTATGGAGCTCGTCCCATTCGGCCATTTGCTCATTCAACAGCAGCGGACGGGCTGGAGCATGAAACTGTGAGCAAAACAGTTTTTCCACTTCGTGATCTTCCCGATCCTTGAAGTACTCGGCCGCATCTGCAGCACTTGCAGCCAAATCCACGTAGGCGTCCGCAGAACTTCATAGCCAGTCCAGAGGCGCATACTTCGGATCCCCGAACTTAGTCCACAACAAGAAGGGCTTCCCAGATACAATATTCGCAGCTTGATGCAGCTCCTCCTTCGTCGCTCTAATCTTGGAGCGGGCTTCCTTACCAGCCACCCGGGCCTTCTCCAGGTCCGTCGCCTTCGCCAGGTTTTCTTCTTCAAGAAGCTGGTAACGGTCAGCAACATCTTTTAACTCTATAGCCATCTTGGCTATTTTTTCTTTGCTCTCGCAATACGCGGCCTGTTCGGCCTGTTCATTGCTACTCCTGGCTTGCTCCTTGGCTCGGGCAAGCTCCGCCTGAAGGGTCTCCATGGTGGCAGCTCCATCTACAGTCACAACATATTAAAGATATTGGCATCATGCTGCTCTTATTATGTGACAATCACCAGAAAAATCACTTACCCTATGCCTCGTCAAGCCGCTTGTTAACAAGCACGATGTCGGCATCTGCCGCATCCAGTTGCCGCCTTAGTTCGGCAAAACCATCAGTCTGGCTAGCCATCGGAGCTTCAACCACCTGCACATAAAGGTGGTCTGGTTATTACCTGGGACTATGATCCTCTGTTTGCCGCCGTTTTCGACGACAACCAGAGTCTCAGGGGCTACTATCTACACAGGGCACATCTAATGTACATCATTTCACGTACCTCAAAACCCGTCAGTAGACTCATAAGGGCTTCATGCAACCCGCTTTCGGCGGAAGAAATCCTTTCAATCACCGTACCCATCAACGTGCGGTGCTCTTCTGAGATAGCCACTTGCTCTAGCAGATCCCTCAGTACGTCCGACTGCATACCAGACGATGTCGGACTCTTTCGATTGCTCTCTTCAAGAGCCGGATAATGAGGACTTCGGGTGGCCATAGGATTGCCTTCAGGCCTTGCCGGATCAGGAGAAACCCTCCGCGACGACACCTCGGGGTCGCCCGCCTCATGAGGCGGTATGGTAGGGGGAGGCGTTTTGCTCTCCATCATCTCTGGAAGAAGATCCCCTAAAGACGAGCTCTGCTGAGAAGGGCTAAGATCTGAACGGCAAGATAAATGCTTTGGTTATTTTCCTCAGAGGTAAAGCGAGGTATTTTTATTATTAAGTGCCCTTTTACTTATAGCTTGGTGGAGGGCTGATCCCCTTGAGGGCATAGTGCGGCCGGGGTTGCCCCTGGGGCAGGACCCTCCGGCGAAGATTTCTTCCCCCATTGGGAGACCATTGTCTCCGGGTCCTCGGAGGCGGTCCTCTTCCTTCTCTGGGGAGAGGAAGTTTCAGTCCCTCCTCCCTGGCTAACCTCCTTCGCGGAGGCGTTAGCCTCCTTGTTCCCCCCTTTATCTTCTCTTGAGGGCGCTTGATAAGGCGCGATCTCCAGCATCCTGGTTAGCACGGCATTTGGTGAGGTCTCAGGGAGGGGGGCCGGACACCTGATCAACTTTGCCTTCGCTATCCAATCCTGGTAAAAAAGCGGCTTTTTAGGGCGACGTTGCGATAAATAAACAGACAGTGTGTTTGGATGCGGGGCTACTTACTTGGCTATCCGGGTGATTGCAGCTCAGACCTGCATCCCGAGGGATGTCCGGACACATTATTTGTGGTCCGAAGAACAATTTGTACATCTCTTCGTGTGTCATGTCGAGGAAATGTTGAATAGCTCGCGGTCCTTCCGGGTTGAATTCCCACATGCGAAGGGGCCGGCGTTTGCAAAGCTGGACTTGACGAACTAGCATAACTTGCACTACCATAACCAGACTGAAATCTCTCTCAAAGAGATCTCGGATACGGCTTTGCAGTATTGGCACATCCTTGGCTGGACCCCAGCTCAGCCCCCTGCTGATCCATGACATCAGTTGCGATGGGGGCCAGAGCGAAAGGTGGGGGCAGCTACCCACTTGGCACTTCAGGGAGCTGTTATGTAGAACCACTCCCGCTGCCACAATCCGGACACCTCTGGAAAGCAACCCTCAGGCCATGGAGCGTCAGCGATTTTGCATATTGAAGCGCCTCCGCACGCTGCGTGCTGCCCCTCGATCATCTTCGGCTTCACATCGAAGGTCTTGAGCCACATGCCTAAGTGAGGGGTAATGCGGAGGAAGGCCTCACATACGACAATAAATGTCGAGATGTGAAGAAGGGAATCGGGCGCCAGATCGTGAAAATCTAGCCCGTAATAGAACATAAGACCCTTAACAAAGGGATCCAGAGTGAGGCCTAGTCCTCGGAGGAAGTGGGAGACGAACACGACGCTCTCGTTGGGTTCGGGAGTAGGGATGGCCTGCCATCGGGCAGGCAGCCGATGCGAAATTCCGGCAGTCAGATATCTAGCCTCTCTCAACTTCTCGATGTCCTCCTCCGTGACGGAGGAAGGCATCCACCAACCTTGAAGGTTGGATCCGGACATAGTTGAAGGTCCTAAGCACCTGACCTACGTTTTGGGTGTTAGAACTCGATGCGGTGGAAGGATTTGGTTGAGCACGAGAGGGAAAAAAGAAAAAGCCTTGTCCCCTTTATAAAGAGGGTGAATATCAAGCGTCCTCCTCGTAGCCGTTTGGGACTTGCCTAAGATCTAGGAGTCCTACCACTAGGCACGGTTGGGTTACCCACGTCCGTATTGATGAGAATCCCGTAATAAAGAGGACATGATCTCTGCTTTGACAAGACGTGCCAAGGAAACCGCCTCGCGAAACACGCTGAGATTGGTTATGAAAAATGATTCGAATAAAGACCTGGCTGTGGTGTGATATCACGCTACGGGGTACGTTAGCAGATTAGATTTGTGGAAATATTATTCTCTCTACGGTGGTATGTGGAACTTGTTTTGCAGAGCCGGACACGATCCTCGTGTTCAAAATCTTCTATGAAGTATTTGGAGGAGGAACCCGCCTTGCAATGTTGAAGACAATCTGCACGCCAGACTCATCATCATTGAAGCCTGGTTCAGGGGCTACTAAGGGAGTCCGGGATTAGGGGGTATCTAGACAGCTGGATTATATCCGTTGGCCGGACTGTTGGACTATGAAGATACAAGATTGAAGACTTCGTCCCGTGTCCGGATGGGACTTTCCTTGGCGTGGAAGGCAAGCTTGGTAATACAGATATGTAGATATCCTTCCTTGTAACCGACTCTGTGTAACCCTAGCCCCCTCCGGTGCCTATATAAACCAGAGGGTTTTAGTCCGTAGGACAACATACAATCATACCATAGGCTAGCTTCTAGGGTTTAGCCTCTTCGATCTCGTGGTAGATCAACTCTTGTACTACTCATATTATCAAGAACAATCAAGCAGGACATAGGGTTTTACCTCCATCAAGAGGGCCCGAACCTGGGTAAACATCGTGTCCCCTGCCTCCTGTTACCATCTGCCTAGACGCACAGTTCGGGACCCCCTACCCGAGATCCGCTGGTTTTGACACCGACAGGCATCATAGATGGCACCATATCCAATAGAGTGCGATTACGACGTTCGGACGCACCATTACGCTAAGGTGTTCCAGGCGCCTCATTTCCTTAAGTGTGTGCCAAACTCGTGACTCAAATATTCCCCTCCACGATCTGATCGTAAGAACTTTATTTTTCTGTCATGTTGATTCTCTACCTCACTCTGAAATTCCTTGAACTTTTCAAAGCTCTCAGACTTGTGTTTCATTAAGTAGACATACCCATATCTACTTAAGTCATCAGTGAGGGTGAGAACATAATGATAGCCACCACGAGCCTCAACACTCAATGGACCGCACACGTCAGTATGTATGATTTCCAATAAGTTGGTTGCTCGCTCCATTGTTCAGGAGAACGGAGTCTTGGTCATTTTGCCCATGAGGCATGGTTCACATGTGTCAAATGATTCATAATCAAGAGACTCCAAAAGTCCATCTGCATGGAGTTTCTTCATGCGTTTGACACCAATGTGACCAAGGCGGCAGTGCCACAAATATGTGAGACTATCATTATCAACCTTACATCTTTTGCCATTCACACTATAAAATATGTGTAACATCATGTTCGAGATTCAACAAAAATAAACCATTGACCAGCGGGGCATGACCATAAAACATATCTCTCATATAAATGGAACAACCATTATTCTCGGATTTAATTGAGTAGCCATCTCGCATTAAACAAGATCCAGATACAATGTTCATGCTCAAAGCTGGCACTAAATAAAAATAATTGAGGTTCAAAACTAATCCCGTAGGTAGATGTAGAGGTAGCGTGTTGAAGGCGATCACATCGACCTTGGAACCATTCCTGACGTGCATCGTCACCTCGTCCTTCGCCAGTCTCCGCTTATTTCGCAGCTCCTGTTTTGAGTTCCAAATATGAGCAACCGCACCGGTATCAAATACCCAGGATCTACTACGAGCGCTGGTAAGGTACACATCAATAACATGTATATCACATATACCTTTGGCGTTGCCGGCCTTTTATCCACTAAGGACTTGGGGCAGTTCTGCTTCCAGTGACCATTTCCCTTCCAATAAAAGCACTGAGTCTCGGGCTTGGGTCCATTCTTTCGCTTCTTCCCAGCAACTGATTTACCGGGAGCGGCAACTCCCTTGCCGTCCTTCTTGAAGTTCTTCTTACACTTGCCTTTCTTGATACTAGTGGTTTTATTCACCATCAACACTTGATGTTCCTTTTTGATTTCCACCTCCGCTGATTTCAGCATTGAATATAACTCAGGAATGGACTTCTCCATCCCTTGCATATTGTAGTTCATCACAAAGCTCTTGTAGCTAGGTGGAAGCGACTGGAGGATCCGGTCAATGACTGAGTCATCTGGAAGATTAACTCCCAGCTGACTAGGTTGTTAGAATCGAGATTCTGTTGTACGATTCTACGAGTTTACGATCCACACTAACTCCTTTGATTCTACGATTTTGGTTCATAGAATCTATGTTTCTACAATCCCAATAGTGAAGATTCTATGATTTGCGATTCTACCATCGGAGCTCCGATCCGATTCAGGATCACGATTCTGACAACCCTGACAAGCGGTTGTGCAACCCAGACATTTTGAGTATATGCTCGCTGTCGGTGTTAAAACCGGCGGATCTCGGGTAGGGGGTCCCGAACTATGCATCTAAGGCTGATGGTAACAGGAGGTGGGGGACACAATGTTTACCCAGGTTCGGGCCCTCTCGATGGAGGTAATACCCTACTTCCTGCTTGATTGATCTTGATGATATGAGTATTACAAGAGTTGATCTACCACGAGATCGTAAAGGCTAAACCCTAGAAGCTAGCCTATGATTATGATTTTTGTTGTCCTACGGACTAAACCCTCCGGTTTATATAGACACCGGAGGGGGCTAGGGTTACACAGAGTCGGTTATAGAGAAGGAGATCTACATATCCGAATCGCCAAGCTTGCCTTCCACACAAAGGAGAGTCCCACCCAAACACGGGGCGAAGCCTTCAATCTTGTATCTTCATAGTCCAATAGTCCGGCCAAACTATATAGTCCGGCTGTACGAGGACCCCCTAATCCAGGACTCCCTCAGTAACCCCTGAACCAGGCTTCAATGACGATGAGTCCGGTGCGTAGATTGTCTTCTGCATTGCAAGGCATGTTCCTTCTCCAAATACTCCATAGAAGATTTTGAACACCAGGATTGTGTCCGGCTCTGTAAAACGAATTCCACATACCACCGTATAGAGTATATTATTCCACAAATCTAATCCGCTGACAACTTTTCATAACGTGACGTCCTGTCGTGGTCCGGTCATTACGAACCGTTTTTACCTGCCTGCCACTGCACGTGTTGCGAGGCGGTTTTATTGGCACGTCTTGTCAAAGCAGAGATTGTGTTCCCCTTATCACGGGATTCTCATCAATACAGGTATGGGTAACCCAACCGTGCCATCAACCGCGGCGCTTAGGGAATAAGCGATTTTATGGGGCAAGTGGGCAGGCGCACAGTTTCTACTGCCTTTATAAAGGGACAAGGATTCCTCTTTTTCACCCACACCTTCTTCTTCCCCTGCCCATCCATTCTCGTGCACTCGAGCTCCAGCGCCCGAGTTCTCATCTTCTCCGCAAAGCCATTCCAAACATGTCCGGAGCGGGAGGCAAGTGGATGGTCTCCTCTGTTACGGAGGAGGACATTACGAAGCTCCAGGAAGCCGGATACCTGGCCGCAGACATCGTGCACCGGCTCCCAGACGCGGGCAGAACGTCCCTACTCCAGAACCCCATGAGAGGGCTGTATTCCTCACCCACTTTGTCCGCGGACTGGGATTTCCCCTCCACCCATTTTTCCACGGGCTCATGTTCTACTATGGGCTGGACTTCCATGATCTGGCCCCCAATTTCATCCTCAACATCTTGGCATTTATCGTTGTGTGCGAGGCCTTCCTCCGCATCAAGCCCCACTTCGGCCTGTGGCTGAAGACCTTCAACGTGAAACCGAAGGTGGTGGTCGGCCAGCAAGCGGAGTGCGGAGGCGCCATGGTAGGCAAAATGCCCAACGTCACCTGGCTCGAAGGCTCCTATGTGGAGACCGTAAAGGGGTGGCAATCGGGGTGGTTCTACATCACCGAGCCGCGTGACACCAACTGGGTGGCGGCCCTCGAATTTCGACCCGGCATCCCCACACGGCTCACCTCCTGGAAAGAGAAGGGCCTATCCTGGGGTTCATCGGTGGAGCTGACCGGACTCTAGAGCTATGTTAGAAATATGATAAGCAAGAAAATCAAGCTTGTCAACGTGGTCCAAGTCATGCTCTTCCGCCGGATCCTTCCGTGTGAAAGACGGGCATTCAGTATGTGGGAGTTCGACCCGGCCGAGCACCAGACGCTGCGAGAACTTTTCGACACGACGCACAAAGATGTCTGGAAGGTGTTGTTCAAGGCCACAGAGGTTCCTCCTCCCCTTACCAAGGATCGCGGACTCAGCGCAAAGCGCCCTGCCAATCCGGTAAGCTCTTTATATATCAGAAGATGTTCCTTTCCCCAGTATAATCATGTGATGGATCTGAGCCACCATGCCATTTTAACAGGACTGGGTAGCGACAGCGGAGCGGATCAATTGTCCGTCCCCACTGCCCAAAGATCCAGCAAAGGCTCTCTTAACGAAGATGCTGGTTCCGGCGCCCTATGAGGCGCCGGAGAAGAAGGCCAAGAAGAAGGCCGCGAGGACTAGGAAAGGTCTCTGGCGCAAGGTTGTATCAGACTCATCGTCCGAAAACACCGAGGTGCACTCCTCCCACGAAAACGAGGAGGCGGAAGAGGAAAATTCCCCCCCCCCCAACCGGGGGACAAGAAAAGTAAGGCCGCCCCATCTGGGGAGGCCGAAGGGTCCAAGAAGGGAAGGACCCTCCTTCCGGACAACTCCACAACAGCCGCTTACAGCGACGAGGAGTGGTTGCCCAGGGACAAGCCCCTGGTGAAGTCGTAAGTATCCAGATACTATAATAGTTCTGGTATGTTTTGTTTTATTGCTTCTTATCATGTCAAACATGATCGTGTAGTCCATCCAAAGCCCACATCGACGTATCCTCTTCGGATGGGTCTTTGGGCCAGTCGGCGATGAACAGCGATTCACTCCCAACAGCCACCTCCCCCCGGCCCACGGACGACATCGAGGTGTTGTCTCAGAGGGCACCGGACAAAGGGGAGAAAATTTCGGAGGCGCCCCAAGGCGACATCCCATATGCCGGGAGTATGGGGGGTAAGACTCCCATGGGCTCTAATGATGGGGCCTGCAGCAAGTTTGGCCCCCAGTCGGATACTGCGCCGGAACCTCCAGTGGTTGCGGATTCTGTCAGGCGACCCCTCGCAAAAGGGGGTGAGCCGTCTGTGCCGATGGCCTTTGTCCATCCAGAGGCATCGGACAACTTGCTGGAAGCGCTTCGCGGCGCTTCCATTGACGAAGAGCACCGCACCATCATGAGTGCGGTGGTCGAGAAGGTCCGGTCCGCCAAAAGCGGATTGACCAAAGCCTATGCCAGCCTCCTAACAGGCTTTGATGTAAGTAATCAAATTATGAGAAAATATCACATCATAGATAGTAGCCCCTGATGCTCTGTTTGGTGTTCGTAAAGAAAGGCTGAACAGAGGATCAAATAACAATCACATGTGTCTAATCAGAATATGTCTAGGTGAATAAGCAGGCTTCGCTGCTGGCCGCTGCCGCTCGTACTGCGGAGGTCTCCGGACTGAAGCGGGACCTTGAGCGGTCCGAGGAAGAGCTCGGCCTTACCAAGAGGCAGCTCGAAGAGAACAAAGGTAAGTGATACCCCGTCTGTATATTGGTAAAGAAAAAAGTGGTCATTAGATCATAGGATCATCATGAATTTTACTAGGGGCCACGACCGAAGTGGCGGCCCTGAAGAAGGCGCTGTCCGAGGCCGAGGACAGAGAGGCCAAGGAGCGCATCGAGCGCGAGAAGCAAGAGGCCCGAGTCGGCGAGGTTCAGCAAGAGCTCCAGGATTTCGTGAAGAAATACGAGTCCTTGGCGTGACTCTAAGACACAGGGGTCCGAGCTTGCGAAGGCCCTCGAGAACGCACAAAATGCCAAGGCCGAAGCCCAAAAGGCCCTCCAGGAGATTCAGGCGGTCAAGAAGATAGCGGCGGGTAAGGCATTCATTATGCAAAGCAAGCATGTGGAGGAGACTTCCCTTTTACTTACCCGAATTCGGAGCTCTCCAGGAGATTTCGCAGATCTACCACGCAGCGTATCGGATGCCGCAGAGTTCTACCAGAGTGAGGAAGGGAGCTCGACAGAAAAGTTGTTCTAGTCTCAATATGCTGGGACCGAACATCCGATGCCCTTGAGCGACCAGCTGAAGCAACTGGTCGAGATTCACATGGCGGCTGAACTGGCCATGAAGGGTCTCATAGTCCGGATGTGGCCTGGCAAGCCCCTGCCTGACAGCTACTTCGGCCTGGTAAAGCGGCTTGTGAATGCCTGCCCACAGTTTGAAGTCATAAAGCGGTCCGTCTGCATTGAAGGTGCGCGTAGGGCCTTTGCCCGTGCGAAAGTGCACTGGGCGAAGATGGATGCCGAAAAGCTGGTGAAGGAGGGGCCACCGGAGGGCAAGGAGCATCACCACTCCGAAAAGTATTATGACAATGTCCTGAAGGGTGCCCGCCTTGTGGCAGAGGAATGTGCTAAGGATGTAATATTTGAATGAATGTACTCATGTGATCCTGTAATATGAAAACGAGTTCATGTGCACTATATAACGGTTGTCGGTTTAAAATATTACCTTCTGCGTGGCTGTTTATAAAATCTGAGAGTTGGCCAGTCGTTGGCTTCTGCCCCCATGTAACTAGTACTGAGGTGTTCGGGATAAATCTTAGACACTCTTTATCCAAAAAAATCGTCCTTTAAGGAGGTGTTTAGCGCAGTGAACAAGGCAATCGGACTATAAGGCTTTATCACTCTCACTTAGCCATAGAAGTCTACAATTTTAGATTTTGGCGAAGCCCCTGGTATTCGGAAGACCGAACTTGGGGCGCTATATACGCGTAAATCAGACAAGGCCGATTCCTCGCCCAAAGCGGAAAAAATCTTTAATGATTTGAGACCTCTCGAACAGCGGCCAGCTCTCGCCGCATCATGAAAGTTAGTTTTTGGCTTTCTCTACTGAGGTGCTCGTCCGGAAGAACCAGGACACAATCGCAGTAGTTCTCCCAGTGCTACCTTAGCCGATATAGCGGAACGTAAGGTACCAAAACATGGGAGCCGAGCAAACCCAACTATTGACCCAAGACATGATTCGGAGCTGATGCATATAATGCTATAAGTTCGGGGTGCCGCACTATCGAAAGTGTTCGGACTTTTCATGCCTTGTTATGGGGTACACTGAAGCCCCTGGCGCACTGGGCGTACCAGAATGTACGGGTGCAATTTGTCGTAAATAAGCAGACAGGGAAAAAAGATGAAGAAATGCAAGAATAAGCTAATGTTGTACATTGTTATTTAAATGATACGTCAAAGCACATGTATACAAGTAGTGCAATAAGCAAAATTAGGACTATTTGACATGTCCTATCCAAGGGCGAGCTGCGTGTGGGTATGTAAAATAGGTATAGGGATCGTTATCAGAGACCACCTGGGGATTCCCTTGTATGTCAAGGCTTCTTGCTTCCTTGGTGTTTCCTTCCCGTGATGGGTCCGATAATCAGGCTATCGGAGAGGGCCTTCAGAGAATAGGGTCCTGAAAGGAAGAAAATGGTAAAGATATACGGGTCCCGAGGCGGTTGAGCCGCATTGTGGGCCGTGCCATAGTCGTGCCTCCGCCTATGCCCATGGTATTTTGAGTGCGTAATTATGTATGCGCAGCGCAAATTTTGCTGCTTGACTGGGACTAGGACGGAGGCCGAATTGCTAGGCAAGCTCTGAACGTGTCGGGCGATCCTGTTGCAGGGTACTTCGGACTCGCTTGAAGGTGTCCGGGGCTTTATCGCCGAATTGGCGGTTTGCCTCAGAAGGCTGCTTGGTACTTCTGCTGCGAGGGCCGCAGTGTGCTCCTCCGTGCGGAGCGAGCGTTCTGTGTTTCCATTAAATGTTATAACCCCGCAAGGTCCTGGCATTTTGAGCTTGAGGTATGCATAATGTGGTACCGCATTGAATCTGGCGAATGTGGTTCGTCCGAGCAGTGTGTGATAGCCACTGCGGAAGGGGATGATATCAAAGATCAACTCCTCGCTTCGGAAGTTGTCTGGAGATCCGAAGAGCACTTCCTGTGTGATTGAGCCCGTGCAACAGGCCTCTACACCTGGTATGACACCTTTAAAGGTGGTTTTTGTGGGTTTGATCCTCGAGGGGTCGATGCCCATTTTGCGCATTGTATCCTGATAGAGCAGTTTCAGGCTGCTGCCACCATCCATAAGGACTTGAGTGAGGTGAAACCAATCAATAATGGGGTCAAGGACCAATGCGGCAGAACCTCCATGACGGATACTGGTAGGGTGGTCCCTGCGATCGAAAGTGATCGGACAAGAAGACCATGGGTTGAACTTTGGGGCGACTGGCTCCATCGCATAGACGTCCCTTAGTGCACGCTTCCTTTCCCACCTGGGAATATGGGTTGTGTATATCATGTTCACGGTTTTCACTTGGGGAGGAAATTTCTTCTGTCCTCCTGTGTTCGGTGGCCAGGGCTCCTCCTCTTCATTGCTATGCAGCCCCTTTTCCTCGTTCTCGGCATTCAACTTGCCGGCCAGTTTGAACACCCAGCATTCTCTATTGGTGTGGTTGGCTGGTTTATCGGGGGTGCCATGAATTTGACATGAGCGATCGAGTATGCGGTCCAAACTAGACGGGCCCGGATTACTTCTTTTGAATGGCTTTTTCCGCTGACCGGATTTAGAGCCACTGAATCCGGCATTGACTGCCGTGTCTTCGGCATTGTCGCTGTTGTTGCGGCGCTTGTGTCTGTTGCGACGTGGCTTGCCGTTGCTATCTTTGGCATCTGAATTGCCAGGATTTCTTAATGTTTTGTTGCTACGAGCCAGCCAGCTGCCCTCGCCCGCACAAAAGCGGGTCATGAGTGTCATGAGGGCTACCATGGACTTCGGCTTCTCTTGGCCGAGGTGTCGGGCGAGCCACTCGTCGCGGATGTTATGCTTAAATGCCACTAAGGCCTCGGCATCCGGATAGTCGACAATTTGGTTCTTTTTAGTTAGGAATCGAGTCCAGAATTTCCTGGCTGACTCCCCGGGCTGTTGGGTTATGTGACTCAAGTCATCAGCATCCGATGGTCGCACATAACTGCCCTGGAAGTTGTCAAGGAATGCATCTTCCAAGTTCTCCCAACTGCCAATGGAGTTTGCCGGCAGGCTATTCAGCCAATGCCGAGCCGGCCCTTTGAGTTTTAGTGGGAGGTACTTGATGGCATGTAGATCGTAACCGCGGGCCATGTGGATGTGGAGGAGGAAATCTTCAATCCATACCGCGGGGTCTGTTGTACCATCATATGAATCAATGTTCACGGGTTTAAACCCTTCTGGGAATTCGTGATCCATTACTTCGTCGGTGAAGCATAGGGGGTGTGTGGCGCCTCTGTGCCGGGCTATATCACGACGCAGTTCATACGAGTCTTGTATGCTGTATTCGGCCCGACGAGATTTGCTTTTAGTATATCCGGCATGACGGTCGTCGTCACGCGTTGGGGCGCACCCCCGTGATCCATAGATCGATCTTGTATATCCTGCTTTGTTTTCCAATACGTCTCGCAGGTCCTGCGTGTAGCCCCGGGCCTTGGTGTTTTTGTTTGACTGGTGATGGGGTGCGGGCTGGACTTCGGGCTTATATGCCGCTTTGTCTCGGCAACGAGGTGGCCGGTCAGCCGCATCATACGCTGGCAGTGTAGGCTTTAATGCTTCCTCCTTGAGTTGGGGTAGCAACCTGCGCTTTGGGTAACTTTTTGTTGGGCGCTCGAGTTCATATTCCTCGGCTGCCAGGACCTCAGTCCATCTATCCGCTAGCATATCTTGATCAGCTTGAAGCTACTGCTACTTTTTCTTCAGGCTTTTTGCTGTGGGTATAAGCCGGCGCTTGAAGTGCTCCTGCTCGACGGGATCCTCAGGCATGATAAATTCTTCGTCGCCGAGGCTCACCTCAACTTTGGAGAGGGGCACGTAATTGTCATCCTCTGATTCTCCGTCTGTCGCCTGTTCCTTAGGGCTAGCTTGCCCATCCTCCCACTCGAAGCCTGGCTGGAGGGGATTGTCTTCGTCTTCGGCACTATCTGCAGCGTTATTGTCTCTTGTGCCGGTATCGCTGCTTTTGCTATGGCGGGGCTTAGAGCGGCGCCAATGATGCCGGTGCTTAGATTGCTTCTCGAGGGGATTATCCTCCATTGCCTTATTGCCATCGCTTTCTTTGGGGGTGTCCACCATATATATATCATAGGATGAGGTGGCTGTCCAGCGCCCTGTGGGCGGTGGTTCAAATTCTTCTCCTCCATCGTCGTCCATACTGTCGATGTCTTCGGAGCTGAAATCAAGCATGTCAGTTAAGTCGTCGACATTGGCTATTAAGTGGGTGGTGGGTGGGGAATGAATTTCTTCGTCGTCCGCTTCCCGCTCAAGCCGGACATAGTTTGGCCAAGGGTCTCCTGACAAGGAGAGAGACCTTAATGAATTTAGCACGTCGCCCAAGGGTGAGTGCTGAAAGATATACACGGAGGTAAACTCCATGGTCGGTGCCCAATCAGATTCGATAGGCACGGACGCAAGTGGTTTGGAGCCTGTGGCCGGGGACGAATCCAAGGGTCCGATGACACAGGTCTCATAGGAGGTGAAGTCAGTATTCGTCTCTATCGCCGTTGAGTGTGCGGCCTCCGTGGCAGGGTCCATCCACCCGTCCTCGGACGGCACGATCTGCTCCGGATTGAGGGCTAGATTAGCCATAGGTGTGATCTCCCGAACACTATCCGACAGCAGGGCTAAGTCATGCTCGTCATGACTGTGCAGCGCACCTGACATGGGATCGAATCCGTCGAAGATCAAGTCTCTGCAGATGTCGGCAGCATAGTTCAAGCTTCCAAACATGACCTGATGGCCAGGGGCGTAGCTCTCGATCTGCTCCAGATGGCCAAGCAAGTTGGCCCGCAGTACGAAGACGCCGAATATGAAGATCTGTCCGGGGAGAAAAACCTCACCCTGGATCGCATCGTTGCCGATGATCGAAGGAGCCATCAAGCCTTTATCGTGACGGCATAGTGGAACTCTCAATGAAAGCACCAATGTCGGTGTCAAAACCGGCGGATCTCGGGTAGGGGTCCCGAACTGTGCGTCTAAGGCTGATGGTAACAGGAGGCGGGGGACACAATGTTTACCCAGGTTCGGGCCCTCTCGATGGAGGTAATACCCTACTTCCTGCTTGATTGATCTTGATGATATGAGTATTACAAGAGTTGATCTACCACGAGATTGTAAAGGCTAAACCCTAGAAGCTAGCCTATGATTATGATTGTTGTTGTCCTATGGACTAAATCCTCCGATTTATATAGACACCGGAGGGGGCTAGGGTTACACAGAGTCGGTTACAAAGAAGGAGATCTACATATCCGAATCGCCAAGCTTGCCTTCCACGCAAAGGAGAGTCCCACCCGAACACGGGGCGAAGCCTTCAATCTTGTATCTTCATAGTCCAACAGTCCAGCCAAAGTATATAGTCCGGCTGTCCGAGCACCCCCTAATCCAGAACTCCCTCGCTATCAGAACTGTTTTCCTCCATCTTACAACTGTAGAACTTGTCGGAGACTTCATATCTCTCGACCCGGGCATGAGCTTGGAAAACCATTTTCCTTGCTGCTTAAAACGCTTTTGGAGCCCCGGTTCTAAGCTATAAAGCATGCCGCACTGAACCAGGGAGTAATCGTCACTACGTGACTATTAGGCATTCATAACGTCTTAAGTTGCTGGGAAAATGGGTGCGTCACCTAGCGGTGCTTCAAGGACATATTGAAAGTGCAACTATCCCTGGGTGGTTTTGGTAATTCCTAACAACATATAGCTCATTGAGCTAACATTATTCCAAGATTAATATTTCAGGAAAAGCTCAATGAATAGCATGGCATGGATGAGGAAAGTGGATCCCTCAAAATTCTAAGGACAAAAAGTTTGGCTCAAGCTTCAAGATCAAGACTCTACATTTTATATTTTAGTGATCCAAGATCACATTGAGTCTATAGGAAAAGCCAATACTATCAAGGAGGGATGAGGTGTTGCTTAATGGCTTGCTTGCTCAAAGTGCTTAGTGATATGCTCCAAAATCCTCAACTACCTTCCCACATCCACATATGACCTAAACCAAAAGTCAAACTCGGCCCCACCGATTCTTTCTATCCGGTGCCACCGAGTTTCAAATGTCATAGCCACCGCCACAAACCCTAGGCAAATCGGTCTCACCGTTAGGGATCTCGGTCTCACCGATATGGGATTATAATCTCTCTGTTTCCCTTCGTAACGTTTCGGTCTTACCGAGATGAGCGATCGGTCCCACCGAGATTGCAATGTAAACTCTCTGTTTCCCTTTTGTAACATTTTGGTCTCACCGAGATGAGCGAATCGATCCCACCGAGTTTACCTGACCAACACTCTGGTTAGCTTATTACCAAAATCGGTCCCACCGAGTTTGTGTAATCGGTCACACCGAGATTACGTTATGCCCTAACCCTAACCATATCGGTCCTACCGAGTTGCATCTCAGTCCCACCGAAAATCCTAACGGTCACTAGGTTTGCTGAATCGGTCTGACCAAGTTTAACCATTCGGTCCCACCGAGTTTGGCAAATTGTGTGTAACGGTTAGATTTTGTGTGGAGGCTATATATACCCCTCCACCCACTCTTCATTCGTGGAGAGAGCCATCAGAACATACCTACACTTCCAATACACATTTTCTGAGAGAGAACCACCTACACTTGTGTTGAGGTCAAGATATTCCATTCCAACCATATGAATCTTGATCTCTAGCCTTCCCCAAGTTGCTTTCCACTAAAATCTTCTTTCCACCAAATCCAAATCATGTGAGAGAGAGTTGAGTGTTGGGGAGACTATCATTTGAAGCACAAGAGCAAGGAGTTCATCATCAACACACCATTTGATACTTCTTGGAGAGTGGTGTCTCCTAGATTGGCTAGGTGTCACTTGGGAGCCTCCGACAAGATTGTGGAGTTGAACCAAGGAGTTTGTAAGGGCAAGGAGATCGCCTACTTCGTGAAGATCTACCGCTAGCGAGGCAAGTCCTTCGTGGGCGATGGCCATGATGGAATAGACAAGGTTGCTTCTTTGTGGACCCTTCATGGGTGGAGCCCCCCGTGGACTCGCGCAACCATTACCCTCCGTGGGTTGAACTCTCCATCAACGTGGATGTACGATAGCACCACCTATCGGAACCACGACAAAAACATCCTTGTCTCCAATTGCGTTTGAATCCTCCAAACCCTTCCCTTTACATTCTTGCAAGTTGCATGCTTTACTTTCCGCTGCTCATATACTCTTTTGCATGCTTGCTTGAATTGTGTGGAGATTGCTTGACTTGTGCTAAGATAGCTAAAATCTGCCAAGAACTAAAATTGGGAAAAGGCTAGATTTTTATTTGGTCAAGTAGTCTAATCACACCCCCTCTAGACATACTTTCGATCCTACACATATGCTTTCTTGGCAGCTATGAGGATGATCCTCAAGTTACGGACCCAATCCGTATAGTTGCTAGAATCGTCTTTCAGCTTGGTTTTCTCTAGGATCGCGTTGAAGTTGAGGGCAACATTAGCGTGGGCCATTTGATCTACAAGACATATTGTAAAGACATTTTAGACTAAGTTCATGATAATTAAGTTCATCTAATCAAATTATTCAATGAACTCCCACTCAGATAGACATCCCTCTAGTCATCTAAGTGATACATGATCTGAATCGACTAGGCCATGTCTGATCATCACGTGAGACGGACTAGTCATCAACGGTGAACATCTCCATGTTAATCGTATCTACTATATGACTCATGTTTGACCTTTCGGTCTCTCGTGTTCCGAGGCCATGTATGTACATGCTAGGCTCATCAAGTCAACCTAAGTGTTTCGCATGTGTAAATCTGGCTTACACCCGTTGTATGCGAACGTTATAATCTATCACACCCAATCATCACGTGGTGCTTCGAAACAACGAACCTTCACAACGGTGCACAATTAGGGGGAACACTTTTCTTCAAATTTTAGAGAGGGATCATATTATTTATGGTACTGCCGTTCTAAGAAAATAAGATGTAAACATGACAAACATCACATGCAAATTATAAAGTGACATGATATGGCCAATATCATCTTGCGCCTTTGATCTCCATCTTCGAGGCATGGCATGATCACCATCGTCACCGGCATGACACCATGATCTCCATCATCGTGTCTTCATGAAGTTGTCTCGCCAACTATTACTTCTACTACTGTGGCTAATGTTTAGCAATAAAGTAAAGTAATTACATGGCGTTTTCATTGACACGCGGGTCATACAATAAATTAAGACAACTCCTATGGCTCCTGTCGGTTTTCATACTCATCGACATGCAAGTCGTGATTCCTATTACAAGAACATGATCAGTATCATACATCACATATATCATTCATCACATCCTTTTGGCCATATCACATCACATAGCATACCCTGCAAAAACAAGTTAGACGTCCTCTAATTGTTGTTGCATGTTTTACATGGCTGCTATGGGTTTCTAGCAAGAACGTTTCTTACCTACGCAAAAGCCACAACGGTGATATGCCAATTGCCATTTACCCTTCATAAGGACCCTTTTCATCGAATCCGATCCGACTAAAGTGGGAGAGACAGACACCTGCTAGCCACCTTATGCATCAAGTGCTTTCAGTCGGTGGAACCAGTCTCACGTAAGCGTATGTGTAAGGTCGATCCGGGCCGCTTCATCCCGCAATGCCGCCGAATCAAGATAAGACTAGTAATGGTAAGCAAATCGAACAAATCATCACCCACAACTACTTTGTGTTCTACTCGTGCATAGAATCTATGCATAGACCTGGCTCATGATGCCACTGTTGGGGAACGTAGCAATAATTCAACATTTTCCTACGTGTCACCAAGATCAATCTAGGAGATGCTAGCAACGAGAGAGAGAGAGAGAGAGGGAGTGCATCTTCATACCCTTGAAGATCGCTAAGCGGAAGCGTTACAAGATCGCTAAGCTTGCAGTTCTCCGGCAGGGCTTTGCCAAGCAGTCCGGAGGAGGAGGATGTGTTGGAGAGGGGGAGGGCTGCGCCAAGGGAAGGGCTGGGCTGTGCTCCCACCTCCTCTCTATTTATAGGGTGAAGGGAGAGGGGCGGCCCCCTAGATGCATCTACACGGGGGGCGGCCAAGGGGGGGACTTGCCCCCCAGGTTAGGTGGAAGGCGCCCCCACCCCCTAGGGTTTTCAACCCTAGGCGCGTTGGGCCCTTGGGGGGGCACCAGCCCACCAGGGGCTGGTTCCCTCCTTTGTTCATCCCACTTGGCCCACCGGGGCAGGTGGCCCCACCCGGTAGACCCCCGGACACCTTTCGGTGGTCCCGGTACAATACTGATAACCCCTGAAACCATTCCGGCGACTGAAACTGGACTTCCCATATATATATCTTCATCTCCGGACCATTCCGGAACTCCTTGTGCCATCCGGGATCTCATCCGGGACTCCGAACAACCTTCGGTAACCACATACCATTTCCCATAACAACTCTAGCGTCACCGAACCTTAAGTGTGTAGACCCTACAGGTTCGGGAACCATGCATACATGACCGAGACATCTCTCCGGCCAATAACCAACAGCGGGATCTAGATACCCATGTTGGCTCCCACAAGTACCACGATGATCTCATTGGATGAACCACGATGTCGAGGATTCAATCAATCCCGTATACAATTCTCTTTGTCTATCGGTATGTTACTTGCCCGAGATTCGATCGTCGGTATCTCTATACCTCGTTCAATATCGTTACCGGCAAGTCTCTTTACTCGTTCCGTAACGCATGATCCCATGGCTAACTCCTTAGTCACATCGATCTCGTTATGAGGATGCATTACCGAGTGGGCCCAGAGATACCTCTCCATCATACGGAGTGACAAATCCCAGTCTCGATTCATGCAAACCCAACAGATACTTTCGGAGATACCTATAGTGCACCTTTATAGCCACCCAGTTACGTTGTGACGTTTGGTACACCCAAAGCATTCCTACGGTATCCGGGAGTTTCACAATCTCATGGTCTAAGGAAATGATACTTGACATTAGAAAAGCTTTAGCAAACGAACTACACGATCTTGTGTTATGCTTAGGATTGGGTCTTTTCCATCACATCATTCTCCTAATGATGTGATCCCATTATCAATGATATCCAATGTCCATGGTCAGGAAACCATGACCATCTATTGATCAACGTGCTAGTCAACTAGAGGCTTACTAGGGACATATTATGATCTACGTATTCACACATGTATTACGGTTTCTGGTTAATACAATTATAGCATGAACAATAGACAATTATCATGAACTCGGAAATATAATAATAACCACTTTATTATTGCCTCTAGGGCATATTTCCAACACATCTTTCGTCAGTAATTTAAACAACCATTTACCGAGTAGGGCCCTATTCTTAACCTCAAGGTCATGAATGCCTAACCCGCCTTGGTCTTTGGGGGCGGAAAACCACACTTCATTTAGCCAGTCGATATTTCTTTCTCTCGCTATCTCCTTGCCAAAAGAATCTTGATCGAAAATAATCCGTAAAACTCCTTTTGGCAACTGGAAGAAGGAAATCATATATAGTACCATATTAATTAGTACTAAATTTATGAGGACCAATATTCCGCCTAGAGATAGTAGTTTACCTTTCCAACTGCTAAGTCTTTTTTGCAATCCCTCCTCGACATGTTTCCATTCAGCATTTGTGAGCCTCCGATAATGTATTAGTATCCCCATAATGGACAAATATGTGACCAGAAACTGGCCCAGCCCACATCCAAGCAAGTCAGCATACAAGTGATCCTCGTCTTGAGCCTCGCCAAAGCAAAACAATTCACTTTTATAAAAATTGATCTTAAGACCTGAGAGTTGCTCGAATGTTGACAAAATTAATTTCAGATTTCTTGCTTTCTCGAGGTCATGATCCTTGAAGAGAATCGTATCGTCGGCGTACTGAAGTATACAAAGGCCACCATTAACTACATGATTTACTATCCATCAATTTTTCCACCAGTCTTGGCACACTCAATCATGACTGCAAGCATATCCGTCACTATATTGAATAGCATGCGCTATATTGAGTCACCTTGTCGCAATGCCTTCTTTGTTTGAAAATAGTGGCCAACATCATCATTGATCTTAATGGCAACACTACCTCCGGAAACGAAGCTATGGATCATAGGGCGTCACTCTGCAGAAAATCCTTTTATTCTGAGAGTCTGTTGAAATAATGGCCATTTGACTTTGTCATAAGCTTTTTCAAAGTCTATTTTGAGTACCACCACATTCAACTTTTTCAGATTTAATTCATGGACTGTTTCATCAAGGATAACAACTTCATCTAAAATGTGCCTACCTTGCATAAAAGCTGATGAGGACATCAATACCATTGTTACACCCATAGCCCCTACTGCTATACATATTGGACCAATTACTAGAGCTCGCGCACGCCAATTAAATTATCAGGTACTTTCATTTCTTGGTAATTATTCTAATGTTCATGAGAATATGATGTTGCCTAAATTGGATACATTTGTTTTGCTTACAAATGTAGGGCCTGGCATGGATAAGAGGGATGAACACTGGAGCAAGACCAAGCATGGAGATGATGGCATGCGCAAGGGGATCAAGAACGGAGTTACAAGTGATGATTTCAGGACTTTGAAGCCACCATAAGGAGTGCATGAAGCCTTGGACGAAATATACAAGATGCCACTTCATAAATTTCGTCTAGAGGCTATTCTAGGTGCTGCATCACCTTATTATTGGGCCAGGCCCATGTATTTTCGAAATACTTAAGTATAGGCTGTTTTTAGAGTCTGTATGTGTGGGGAAATAAGAATTAGGGTTTGTTTCGGACCCCTCCTCCAAGGGCCACGAAATTCCCCCCCCTCTTCCTCCATATACACAGCCCTTAGGGCGTCGTTTAGACGGTGGGTTTTGTTTAGATTAAAGTTCGCCATAGCTGCAACTTCGCATACTTCGTTTGTGTTCAACGACCAGAAAAAGGCGTCACAGAACCCCACCTTGATCAATAAAGCTTTCCTCTTATATTCGCAATATCTAGATTGAAATCTTAGTTTCTTGCTTGTTCGTCGTTTGCCTGCAGGAAACAGACCTTCGTGGTCAGGTTGATCGTGCTCCGGCGTGGTCAATAACCTCTCGGAGTTGGTTTAGCGACTGCTAAGGCGCGACGTCTTCGCACGTTCATAGTCGGATCATCAAAGTCGACTTCCTCAAAAATGATAGCCACCATCTCATCGAAACATCAGGACACCTTCGCCTCTATCAAGTGGTATCAGATTTCCAGGTTGCTCGGTGAGATTTTATAGTTTTTCGTAGTTTAGATCGAGTCTGTTCTTCATACCTACATTCCACGAAAAAGCCAAAAAAATTAGGGTTAGTTCATCATATCCGAACCAATCTAAGCCTTTGCATAATCTTTTTAGAGTTTTGCTTTGTTGAATTTGCGGTTGAATCGTCGTGTCGAGTTGTTGGTCTTAGCGTCTAGTCCCTTAGAGTTTCGAGTTCTGTTCACAGGTTGTCACGCCGCCGCCGCACCATCGTCATCATCCTTGCCATATACCACCACCCCACCATATACATCACCGCTGCCATATACAACCACCAATCCGAGTCCACATATACCATTGCCGTATACAACCAAAAATCCGAGTCCACCTATACCATCGCCATATACCACCACCAATCCGAGTCCAGATATACCATCGCCATATACAACCACCAGTCCGAGTTCCACTAGATTTATCTCCGGCACCAGTCCTAGTCCGAGTCTAGTATTTGTTGCTTTTTTTTGAGTTCCAGATCACGCGATACTTCGAGTCGTGACAGAGTAGGACTCCCGAGATTCCGTGCTACCCACAGTAGAAAAATAGTTCTAAACTCCAAAAAACTAAGTCTGGAAAATTCTGGCCAGGCAGTTTTTAGACCATTTGTAGACTTTTTCAAAAAAATTGTTGCGGAGCAAAAAAAAAGAGGAAAAAGGTGCAAAAAAGGAAAAAAGAGAGGAAAAAATTCAAACTGTGCTCCTCCCTTGTTTACGTGCAGCGCTGTGATTTTGTTAGTGTTCTAGGCTCGCGTCTCTAGCACGGTCTAGCCTAGGACCAGCACAATACCGTCGTTGAGCATTTTTTCAACTTTGCATCTCTGAATTGATTATTGCTGACCTTTTTTGCTATCATATTATAAGCCTTCCCAGCTCCACATACTTCTACGTCGTGCATTTGACCCTCCTTTGTAATCGCTTTATCTAAGCTTTGAGAGTTTTGACTACGACGGTTGCCGATCACCACCTGCTGCTGGGTAAGAACTGGCAAGAATTTGAGATTTGCTTGACGGATTTGTGACACCCACCACCACCTCTTGTTAGTAGTCTGTAGGATCATATTCTTGTGTGTTTCTATTGTTGCTAACCATGGCAGGATCACAAGCTGACGAGATTGACTGGGAGAACATGACGAATAAGGAGTTGCATGATAAATTTCAACAAATGATGAGTGGACAGGTGCAAGATGTGCTACACAGATTTGAAGAGGCCATGGAGAAGATAGATGGCATGGAGATGATGTTCGAAACAAAGCTCGATAACAAGTTTAATGAATTGCTCGCGCGTCTTCCACCACCACCACCGGCTGCACCTAACGCACCTCTACAACAACGACGACGACGACTACCTCCACGTCGCGAAACAGCCCTCCGCCGAGCGAGCCGTCTCCCTCTTGCGCCTCGCCAAACTGTTGGTGCTGCTGTTGATACTTCTGTGGATCCTACTGCTGATGCGGAGGAGGAGGAGGATTATGCGGGAGATTACGAGGATGAGGTTGATCAAAATCAGAACTACGTGCAACCACCAGCACCACAACCACCAGGTCGTTCACATGCAAATAATGGCAATGGTAGGGCTCCCCCTCAGGTACGAGATCATGACCATCTCCCTAAACTGAAATTGAATATTCCACCATTTGAGGGTCGATATGTTCCTGATATATATCTTACTTGGGAGTTAGAAACTGAACAAAAATTCACATGTTTACAATATCCTGAGGAGAGACGTGTTCCTGCTGTTGTTTGTGCTTTCACTAGCTTTGCATGTGTTTGGTGGTCTGAACATTGTAGATTATATCCTATTCCAGCTACTTGGGCTGCTTTGAAAACTGCTATGCGTACTCGTTGGGTTCCACCATATTATCAATGTGAATTAATTCAAAAATTGCAGCATTTAAGATAAGGGAAAAATTCTATAGAAGAATATTATCAGGAATTACAAACCGGCATGATTAGATGTGGTATTGTTGAGGAGAATGAAGCTATGCTTGCACATTTTATGGGTGGATTAAATAGAGAGATTCAGACAATTCTAGAGTATAAGGAGTATAATAATATCACTCGTTTATTCCATCTTGCTTGTAAAGCTGAACGTGAAGTGCAGGATCGACAGGCATTGGTGCGAACTAACTTTTCTGTAGGTCGATCTTCATCATGGACACCACGTGCATCCTCTACTTCCACTACACCAGCACCTCCATCAGGTGCCACCTCCAGCCGTGATGGAAGAAAGCAGGCACAACCACCACTATCTGCCAAGAGCACACCTGCCGGGCCTGCGCAGAGCTCTTCTTCTTCCGTGGCATCAACAGGGCACACAAGTGATATTATTTGTCGTCGTTGTAAGGGAAGAGGACATTTTGCGAGAGAATGCAAATCTCAGCGTGTGATGATTGCTACTGAGGATGGTGGGTATGAGTCTGCTAGTGACTATGATGAGGAGACTTTTGCTCTTATTACACGTGACGAACACGGGGTTGATGATTCTGATCATGAGACGCAATACATGGCTCCTGAAGACGCTGACATGTATGAATGTCTAGTTGCTCAACGTGTTTTGAGTGTGAAGGTTACACAAGCTGAGCAAAATCAGAGGCATAATTTGTTCCATACAAAGGTAGTTGTGAAGTAACGTTCTGTTCGCGTCATCATAGATGGAGGGAGCTGCAACAACTTGGCTAGCATGGAGATGGTGGAGAAGATATATCTCACCACAAGACCACATCCACATCCTTACTACATCCAATGGTTCAACAACAACGGCAAGGTTAAGATAACATTTATTGTTCGTGTGCATTTTAGTATCTCTACATATGTTGATTATGTTGATTGTGATGTGGTACCCATGCAAGCATGTTCCTTATTACTTGGTAGACCATGGCAATTTGATAAAAAATTATGTACACCATGGTAGAAACAATCAGTATACGCTTGTTCAAAAGGATAAAAATTATTACTTTGCTTCCAATGACTCCTGATTCCATTTTGAAAGATGATATTAATAGATATAATAAAGCAAAACAGGAGCAAAATAAGAGTGAAAATCAGATTGTGGCAAAAGAATTTGAGCAACAAATGAAGCCTAATAATAAACCATCTAGTGTTGTTTCTGAAATTAAATTGAAAAGTGCATGTTTACTTGCCACCAAATATGATATTGATGATTTAGATTTTAGCAAATATGTTTGCTATGCTTTTGTGTGCAAAGAGGTATTATTTTCATTCGAGGACATGCCTTCCTCTTTGCCTCCTACTGTCAATAACATTTTGCAGGAGTTCGCTGACGTGTTTCCACAAGACGTGCCACCAGGATTACCACCTATTCGAGGGATTGAGCATCAAATTGACTTAATTCCCGGTGCATCATTACCCAACCATGCGCCATACCGTACCAATCCAGAGGAGACGAAGGAGATTATGCGTCAAGTACAGGAGCTGCTCGACAAAGGTTATATACGCGAATCCCTTAGTCCTTGTGTTGTTCCTATCATTTTAGTGCCGAAAAATGATGGTACGTCGCGTATGTGTGTTGATTGTAGAGGCATTAATAATATTACTATTCGTTATCGTCATCCTATTCCTAGGCTAGACGACATGCTTGATGAATTGAGTGGCTCTACAATATTCTCCAAAGTTTATTTGCATAGTGGATACCATCAAATTCGTATGAAATTGGGAGATGAATGGAAAACGGCATTTAAAACTAAGTTTGGATTATATGAGTGGTTAGTCATGTCTTTTGGGTTAACTAATGCACCTAGTACTTTCATGAGGTTAATGAATGAAGTTTTACGTGCTTTCATTGGACAATTTGTGGTAGTCTATTTTGATGATATACTAATTTATAGTAAATCTTTGGAGGAACATTTGAAACATTTACGTGTTGTTTTTATTGCTCTACGTGATGCACGTTTGTTTGGTAACCTTGCAAAGTGCACCTTTTGCACCGACCGAGTATCTTTTCTTGGCTATGTTGTTACTCCACAGGGAATTGAAGTTGATAAAGCCAAGATTCAAGCTATTGAGAGTTGGCCGCGGCCCAAAACGGTCACGTAAGTGAGGAGTTCCCTTGGCCTCGCTGGTTTCTATAGGCGTTTTGTGAGAGATTTCAGCACCATTGTTGCACCTCTCAACGAGCTTACAAAGAAGGATGTGCCTTTTGTTTGGGGTACCACACAGGAAGAAGCCTTCATGGTATTGAAAGATAAGTTGACACATGCTCCTTTACTCCAACTTTCTGATTTTAATAAGACTTTTGAGCTTGAATGTGATGCTAGTGGAATTGGATTAGGAGGTGTGTTATTACAAGATGGCAAACATGTTGCATACTTTTTTAAAAAATTGAGTGGGCCTAGTCTGAACTATTCTACTTATGATAAAGAATTATATGCTCTTGTTCGGACCTTAGAAACATGGCAACATTATTTATGGACCAAGGAATTTTTTATACATTCTGATCATGAATCTTTGAAACACATTAAAAGTCAAGCAAAACTGAACCGTAGACATGCTAAATGGGTTGAATTCATTGAGACATTCCCTTATGTCATTAAACACAAGAAGGGTAAAGAAAATGTTATTGTTGATGCATTGTCTCATCGTTATACTATACTTTCATAACTTGACCTTAAAATATTTGGTTTGGAGACCATCAAAGATCAATATGTGCATGATGCTGAATTTAAAGATGTATTGCAGAATTGTAAGGAAGGGAGAACTTGGAACAAGTTCGTTCTTAACGATGGATTTGTGTTTCGTGCTAACAAGCTATGCATTCCAGCTAGTTCCGTTCATCTTTTGTTGTTGCAGGAGGCGCATGGAGGAGGATTAATGGGACACTTTGGCGTCAAGAAGATGGAGGATATCCTTGCTACACATTTCTTTTGGCCAAAGATGAGACGGGATGTTGAGCGTTTTGTTGCTCATTGCACTACATGTCAAAAAGCTAAGTCACGACTCAATCCTCATGGTTTATATATGCCTTTGCCTGTACCTAGTGTTCCTTGGGAGGATATATCTATGAACTTTGTTTTAGGTTTACCTCGAACAAAGAAGGGGAGGGATAGCATATTTTTTGTCGTGGATATGTTCTCGAAAATGGCACACTTTATACCATGTCATAAAAACGATGATGCTATTAATGTTGCTGATTTGTTCTTTCGTGAAATTATTCGCTTGCATGATGTGCCAAATACTATTGTTTCAGATTGTGATACTAAATTTCTTAGCCACTTTTGGAGATGTTTACGGACTAAGTTGGGGACTAAACTGCTTTTTAGTACTACTTGTCACCCCCAAACTAATGGACAAACTGAAGTAGTCGTCTACTATGCTTAGGGTTGTTTTGAAGAATAATAAGAAAATGTGGGAAGAATGCTTGCCTCATATTGAATTTGCTTATAATCGTTCATTGCATTTAGGTCCGGAAAAAAGCTCGAAACTCGTGAGCTAAACGAGTAGCTCATGACTCGGCTCGAATCGACTCGAACTCGAAGAATAACGAGTCGAGCCGAGCTTTAATTTAAGATCGTTTATAGACCAAGTTAAACGAGCCAATCTAACATATACTCGTGTAACTCGTTAGGCTCGGTACAAAAGATCAGCCACTTCCAATATAAAAAAAAGATCAACCACTCAGCACTCTATGTCCCAAGCGCACAACACAAGGCCTAGCCATTGAAGGCCCAACCGCTCAGGAGACTCATGCGTTACAAAGAAATTACTATTGTTTAGTGATATATATGTAATATATATATATATACTAATTTTTATAATATTTGTGGGTTTTATATTCATATCTTTAACGAGCTTAACAAGCTAAACGAGCCAGCTCGCAAGTTATACGAGTCGAGCCAATCTTGGATTTGAGCTCGTTAATAATAACGAGTCAAGTCGAGCTAGCTCGTTAACGAAACGAGCTCTAGCGAGTCGAGCCGAGCTGGCTCGACTCGGCTCGAATTCCAGCCCTAATTGCATTCTACTACTAAGATGTGCCCTTTTGAATTTGTGTGTGGTTTCCTACCTCGTGCACCTATTGATTTGTTGCCTCTTCCATCTTCGGGGAGGTTAATTTTGATGCTAAAGACCGTGCTGAATTGATTTTAAAAATGCATGAGTTAACTAAGGAAAACATTGAGCGTATGAATGCTAAATATAAACTTGCTGGAGATAAGGGTAGAAAACATGTTGTGTTTGCACCAGGAGATCTTGTTTGGTTACATTTGCGTAAGGATATATTTCCTAATTTGCGCAAATCAAAGTTAATGCCACGTGCCGATGGTCCTTTTAAGGTGTTAGAGAAAATAAATGATAATGCATATAAACTTGAACTGCCTGCAGATTTTAGGATTAGTCCCACTTTTAACATTGCAGATTTGAAGCCTTATTTGGGTGAGGAAGATGAGCTTCCGTCGAGGACGACTTCATTTCAAGAAGGGGATGATGATGAGGACATCAATACCATTGTTACACCCACAGCCCCTGCTGCTATACATATTGGACCAATTACTAGAGCTCGCGCACGCCAATTAAATTATCAGGTACTTTCATTTCTTGATAATGATTCTAATGTTCATGAGAATATGATGTTGCCTAAATTGGATACATTTGTTTTGCTTACAAATAAAGGGCCTGTCATGGATAAGAGGGATGAACACTGGAGCAAGACCAAGCATGGAGATGATGGCATGCGCAAGGGGATTAAGAACGGAGTTACAAGTGATGATTTCAGGACTTTGAAATCACCATAAGGAGTGCATGAAGCCTTGGACGAAATATACAAGATGCCACTTCATAAATTTCGTCTAGAGACTATTCTAGGTGCTGCTTCACCTTATTATTGGGCCAGGCCCATGTATTTTCGAAATACTTAAGTATAGGCTGTTTTTAGAGTCCGTATGTGTTGGGAAATAAGAGTTAGGGTTGGTTTCGGACCCCTCCTCCAAGGGAAATAAGAGTTAGGGCGTCGTTTAGACGGTGGGTTTTGTTTAGATTAAAGTTCGCCATAGCTGCAACTTCGCGTACTTCGTTTGTGTTCAACGACCAGACAAAGGCGTCACAGAACCCCACCTTGATCAATAAAGCTTTCCTCTTATATTCGCAATATCCAGATTGCAATCTTAGTTTCTTGCTTGTTCTTCGTTTGCCTACAAAAAACAGACCTTCGTGGTCAGGTTGATCGTGCTCCGGCGTGGTCAATAACCTCTCGGAGTTGGTTTAGCGATTGCTAAGGCGCGACGTCTTCGCATATTCGTAGTCGGATTGTCAAAGTCGACTTCCTCCAAAATGATAGCCACCATCTTATCGAAACATCGGGACACCTTAGCCTCTATCAAAAGCAGTCTGTGAAACCAACGCCGATCCTAGCAACAGAGTTTGAACGGGAGTCAACGAGGGAAGTACAAGGGCAAGCAAAAAAGTAGGGGCCGGTGTTAGCGCACCGACCCTAGTGGAGCAGCGGTGTCATGGGACTGTGACAACGATCAGGGCTTGAGGATGGAGCTTGGCAGGTCTCCAATGGCCAATTTGCGAGATGTGTGTGAGAAAGAAGAAGGTCACGAACGAGTAGGTATCCAATTAAGTCAGCTATACACTTCGCTTGCCTCTGTACTGTGTTCAAAAAGGCCAAACATATATTTCTATAAACCGGTTGTTCACCAATTACTTACTAAAACGGATTTTGCTAAAACGCAGCTAAAAACTGGTTTTCCCTATCTTCGTGGATTATATTTGGTAGGGAGTACCTAGAACTCATCTAGATGAGATGTAATTTGGCCTCATTCATCTGGAAAACAAGAACGGATACAACCCACGTCAGCACACACGCATCTTATAGCACCATATCCAATGGCTATAAAAGATGAATGAGACCAAATTAAATCTCATCTAGATGAGTTCTAGCAAAAGTGTATTTGGTATCCAAACAACCACTTAGTGCTGCAACGCGGAAGGGCTGGGCCATTGCAAGAAGAGGTCAAATCGTTTCATTTAAAAAAAAGGTTTTTTTTTGTGCTAAAGTTACCCTAAAGGGTTAAATCAGTGATTTGTCCCTCTACTAAGCAAGGCACCCTCACACTGATCCCTAGTCCACTCGAGCACTGGACTCCAGGAAAGATGGCAGGAACTGGGAGTCCTGCGGGTGACATCAGACGGACGGACGCCAACCAAACAAGTGTGTCCCAAAATCTCAACGCGTCATGCCGCTGAATCAAAATGGCCACTCCGAGCTCCATTCCACCACTGAGACCAGCTTCAGCGGCACAAACACTCGAAGGAAAACCAAGCCCCCGCCAATTGGAGAAACGTTAAGCAAGATGAGACTAGAGCACCTCAAAGCTTCTGAAGCAAACGACTGCAGCGCACAAGTTGCTTGTTTTTTCATTATCCTGGTGAAAGTTACATATGATTAGAGTAACTAAGCAGTGAGTAGGAGTACATTGTTACACGACGAGGTTGTCCGGCGCCGCGCCGACGAGGCCCGGCATGCCGGCGGTGGCGGGACTCCGGTGCCGCATGAGGACGCGCAGCTGCGCCCGTTGGCACTCGATGTTAGACACCAGATCCACGCGCTCCTCGCCGCGCGGCCGCACACGGACGGCCCTCGGGAACTCCACGGACCCCTTGATCCCCCTCCTGATGTGAGGGTTCTCGCCGCCAGTGACTTCTCGCCGGTGCGATTGGGAGTGCTGACCGCTCGCCGGGCTTTGTTGGCCGTGCCGACTGCTCGCTGGGCTTTGCTGCCCAACACTGGCCGGGCTTGCCTTGCCGCCGATCGGGCTGCCGCTCCTGCAGCTGCAGCCTTCGGCAGCGGCGGTGGCATCGGCAGCACGCTGCCCGGCGTCGGCGACCTCCCGCAGCTTCTCCTCGACGGCGGCCCGGGCGTCGGCGAGCTTCATCCGCACCCTCTCCTCCCGCCACAGCTCCGCGACGCGCAGCATCCGCCGCTCCTCGTCGAGCTCCTCCCGCATCCTCGCGCGCTCCGCCTCGACCCGGCGCCGCTCCTCGGCGAGCTCGGCGGCGAGCGCCTCGTTGAGCGCCTCAACCTTGCGTCGCATGCGCCTCTCGAACTCGAGCTCCGCCGCGAGCTCCTCGACCCGCGCCAGGAGCTCCGGCACCGACGTCCCCCCGTCGCCGTACCCCAGCTGCCGCTCCATGCCGCCGCCGCCGTCGTCTTCGTCGAAATTCGCCACGATCATAGGTCTGCGGTGCTCTGGGCGAGAAGGGGATCTGCGAGAGGGGCCGGAGGAGTCGCCGCGAGGTGAGAAGTAGTGAGGGTTGTGGTAAAGCTTCCAAGAAGGTGAGGCCACTACAGCGCCATGATTGAGGCGGAGGCCCAGATTCGCGCGGCTTGTTTGCGCTAGCGCTATCGCCATGGCCTCCGCTTTCGCGCGCCGGGTCACCTACGCCATCTTTCCGAGCACGAGATCGAATATTTTACTACTTCTTGTCGACGCTGCCTTTGTGAGCTGTAAAAGGGGAGGGAGGCGACGAGGAGAAGGAAGGTCACACGTCTCACATGCACGATCTCAATTCTCTGAGCTGCCATCATGGCGATCATGCTCCATCGTCTTCTCTTCAGCAGACACTGCAGTAAGATTTTAACTTCTTTCCGTCGTCTGGCATGCTGCTGCCTTATGGCAGGCCGGGAGGGAGCATGTGCGTGCATGAGCTGGCCACTTCACTTCATGCTCAACCTTTTTTTTTTCTCATTTCTTAAGTGGAACGTGAAGTTTGCTAAAACAAATTGGGATATCACTCCCATCTTCATGGGCAACGATGGCTCGACCGCTCTCGCTCCCTCCCCTCCCTTCTCCACCACCTCCGACTGCTCCGGCGGCCACCACGGTGGTCGAGCACCTCCTCCCCCCTTCACCTTCACCTCCACCACCCGCCACCCTCACCATCCACCCCCAACGACGCGCTCACGGCCACGGTTGCGCCACCTCCATCCATCTTCCTCGACTTGCCCTACGCCAGGGCCGGTCAAGTCGCTCTCCGATGCTTCCTTGGCTGCGGAAACGCCATGGGGCTCGAGTTCGAGGACGACTGCAGCCGCTACTTTCGCCTCGACATCACCACCCCTGAGCTCCACCTCGCGTCGCCTCTCTACGTCGTCTTCGACTTCTCCAACCACCAGCTCGACACCATTGTCGTCGCTGCTCTACTCCAGGCTGCTCTTGGTGGCTGTGCCGCCGACTTCTTCGTTGCTATGCGCTCACCACTCATTTTTCGCTTTCACGTTGCATCTCCACGCATCGCTGAGATCATCCTCGAGCAGTTCAAGGTTTGCCACCGCAATTATGTTTTCGTCTTCACCAGAGCTCTGCCGCCTCTCCCTCCACCACTACCACAGGCCGCGGCCTCCTGCATGTCGCTTGCCCGCCTGCTCCAAATTCCTGAAGATTTGGGGCTCCAGTTTGAAGCTGTGGCCTGGTCACAGCTCCGATCCTACATCACCATCGACCCCGGCCAACATCCTCACGGCTGTCGCATGTATGCGCGAGTCATCCAATTCCCATTCACCCTCAACGCCACGTCCATGGCGCTCCTCTTCGCTCGCCTGTTCGGAGGTTGCTACCTCCACTTCAACATCACTGATGACGGCGATTCATGCTTCTCCTTCACCGTCGCATCACCAGGCGTTGCCAACCTGATAGCCTCCATGGGAGACTTCCGAAAGCGGGGCATGCTGCTCCGCTTTCCCTGGCCCATGCGCATGTGTGCTGCCCGTCGCCTGCTTCCTGGTGACGTCATGCCTCCACCGTTCGGATCCGCGTCTCCCTCGTCGGCGCCGGTCATCTCTGCTTCACTGCCATTAGCGTCCTCGCCCCTCGATCTGCCTCAGGTGAGGCGAAAACGGCCTGGTTCTAGCTTTTTTTACCGAATGCTTAATGCTACTTGCTTTAACCAGACACCACCCCATGTGCATTACACTCATCATTCACACCCCTTTTGGATTACTTTCCTCCCTATTAGTGTTCGGCCAGATGAAATGTTAATTGAATCAGCCCTAAACCACTGTTTGTCGGCTAACCAAGACTTCCACGCAATCAAGGTTACTGATCTCATTTTCAAATCCGGCATCTCCACACGCACAACAAAATTTCAAATCCTCAAATTTGGGCCCCTTGACTTTGTAGGGTTTCGTCTTTTTCTTTTTGACCAGCTTGAAACGGCCGTATCGCACTGTGCCCGATTCCTCCATTGTTATAATGCCCTTGCCTTCTCCCCGCTGCCTCCTAGACCTGAATCCGTCCTTGGCCTTTTTAACTATCCATCATACACGGCCTCGCCGCTTGATCGGTCAGCCATGCAAACCCCCATGGCCCACCGCATCCACAATGATGATCGTGCGGCCGCTCCTGACACACCGTATCTCCCCAAAGATCCGTACACGCAGGACGACGTTGCGCGTGCGCATGAGGCCAGTGCTAGAACAAAAAAAACCTCTGACCTCTCTGTCTGCGCCAAATATGGACGCCCCACCTGACCCACCCGCGTCTAATCCGGGCACCCCCCCCCCCGCGCGCCCCCCGCCGTCCCCTGTCTCCCCACGCGCCGCCCCTGAGACCGCAACTGTGGCCAATCTTGCATTGGGAACCGCTGACCCTGCGCTGCCAGGCGCTCGCTCGACGCTGCCGCACCCCCCTCCTACCCCGACCCGCCTCTAGACCTTACCATCGCCCCTAAAACCACTCTGCAGCCTAATCCGACCGCTCGGTCACCACGCCCCGCCTCCCCCTCGCCTCAAGCACTGCTACACGCAACGGATCGTGCCGCCCTGACAGTAGATACGCTGCCCTCTCCGTCCAACCGCATCGCGACACGCACATATCGAGACACACTCCTCTCTCCCACCCGCAGCCTCAGCTACCCGTTCCCCCGCCCTCCATATATACCCCGACGCCTTCTCTCCCCCCTCACCTTCATCCTCATCCACCTCCAGCCACCAAAAAGAGACGCCGTTGCTTCCGCTGTCTAGCCCTAGATCACTACGTGGAGGCTTGTCGTGACCCCGTCCGCTGCGCCCGTTGTTGGTGTTGCGGCCACCGCAGCCGGGACTGCAGGTGCCGCCATCTATGGCCTTTCTTCACCCCTCTTCCTGACTCTTTCTCTAAAGTTCCTAAACCCGCTTTCTGCCATCGCAGAATGGACTCCGCTAGCTCATCCTCGGCACCTGCGGCAGACCCGCGCATGCTCATGATCGGCCAGATACATATCATCCTCTCGGAGCCCTTCCCCGATCACATCATCTACGTATGCCTTTACTGTTTTGTCGATCTGTTTCTCCAGACATGTCTAAATCATGCGCTGATATGTTGCGCCGGCGTTTTTGAGCCCAAAAGGCATTGTGTTGAAACAGAAGGGGCCGTATGGTGTGATAAATGCCGTTGCGGCTTGGTCGGACTCCGCCATCTTGATTTGGTGGTAGCCGGAGTATGCGTCGAGGAAACACAATGAATCGTGTCCTGCGGTAGCATCGATAATTTGATCGGTGCGGGGGAGGGGGAAGGGATTCTTTGGGAAAGCCTTGTTGAGGTCCTTGAAATCGACACATAGGCGCCAGGATTTGTCCTTCTTTGGTACCATCACCAGGTTTGCTAGCCAGTCCGGGTGTTTTATTTCTCTAATGAATCCAGCCTCCAATAACTTAGCTAGTTCCTCTCCCATAGCTTGTCTCTTAGGTTCAGAGAAACGCCGAAGAGTCTGCTTGACCGGCTTGAATCCCTTTAGAATATTAAGGTTGTGCTCGACCAGTCTGTGTGGGATTCCTGGCATGTCTGAGGGGTGCCAGGCGAATATGTCCCAATTCTCGCGCAGGAACTCTCGTAGTGCGGCGTCCACGGTGGGGTTTAACTGTGCCCCAATGGAGGCTGTTTTTGTAGGGTCCGTTGGGTGGACTTGGAATTTGACTATTTCATCCGCTGGTTTAAAAGAGGTGGACTTGGATCTCTTGTCAAGTATCACGTCGTCCCTGTCCACTGTGGAGCGTAGCGCAGTTAATTCCTCGGCCGAAAGGGCTTCGAATAATGCCTCGAGGGGCAATGCAGCTGTTTTGTTTTCGACGCGGAGTGCTGTGTCCGGATCACTAGCTAGAGTGATCATTCTGTTGGGCCCGGGCATTTTGAGCTTCATGTACCCGTAATGGGGTATGGCTCGGAAGATCGTGAAAGCCTCCCGCCCTAAAAGGGCGTGGTATCCGCTACTGAACGAGGCAACTTGGAATGTAATTTCTTCGGACCTATAGTTCTTCGGCGTGCCGAATACCACATCTAGTGTGATTTTCCCAGCATAGTGTGCTTCCCGACTGGGGATGATTCCTCTGAAGGTTGTGCTGCTTTGCTCAATGAGGTTCCAGTCTATTTCCATTTTTTGAAGAGTTTCCTCATAGATGAAGTTTAATCCACTACCGCCGTCCATGAGTACTTTGGTGAGTCGAAAGCCGTCCACAATTGGACTGAGGACCAATCCAGCTGGTGCTCGGGCTGTTCGGACTTTAGGTTCGTCACTTGCCTTGAAGGTAATAGCCGTGTCACTCCATGGATTTATTGCTGCCACGTGGCAGATTTCGGCAAGGCTGCGGAGTGTTCATTTGCGCCTATTATTTGATGTGAATGTTTCAAAGACTGTTAATACCGTATTGTTATCCCCAGGATGGTGCTCTGTGCCATCTGGGATGAGAAGATCCTCACCACTTTTGGCCACCTGCCGGAGTACCCAACATGCTCTAAGGCTGTGTGTTGGTATGGTATCCGTTGTACTATGAATTTTGCAGGGTCCGTTGAGCCATCCCTCCAATACCGTTCCACGCCCTGTAGAGGGTTTTTGCTTCTTTGTAATTAACTCGGGTGTCTTATGATAGTGCACCCTTTTACTTCGGACTGGGTGTATATTTGGAGCCGAATTATCCCAAAATTTCGTTTCAGTTTTCCAGGCGCTTTCCATCGCACAGTACTTTCGTACTATGGACGCCAAGTCAGCGAAGCGTGATATGTCACGGTGACTTATGGCGTTAAGGATTCCCTTGTCTGTGCAATTATTGCGGAAAAATGAGACCGCGTCTTCCTCGCGACAGTCCTTAACCTTGTTCATCACAAGGAGGAATCTGGCCCAATAATGATGTACTGTTTCCTGGGGCGCTTGCCTGATGTGGGAAAGATCATTTATGTTTGGGTGGGTGGATGGATTTGAGTCCGAACCCTTACTCGATCTGAGACCCAGGGGCCGAGGAGTTTCCAATCTTGGAAGTTCGGGTTCCGGGATGTTGCCCGATAAGTCTGGCCCGCCGCCTGACTCTAGGTTCAGGGCTTGGGTGATGTCCTCCCGCAAACGGGTATCCGGCTCGGAGAGCTCAGGAATCCGGACATAGTTAGTCCTCAAGATAGAGGAAGAATCGCTGCATTGTTCCTCCACCACCGCAATATGATGGGTGACCGGTGGAGAGTTAATCTCCCTTTGATCGGGTTTAAGCCCAATCCGATCATAGTCCGTAGCGACTCCCAAGGCGGCGATGCGATCCAAGAGATCGTTTAGGGATGAGAGCTCCATTGGATCCATCTGCTCGGCAAATTCCGAGCTGAGGTGGAGGCTGTTTTCGATGACCCAAGAAGTCATCGTCGGTGCAGTAGCCGAACGGGCGTCATGATGAAACTGCCTAGCCGGAGAGTTTGGCCGACAGCCAGGGCTCCCCCGGCGGTAATGTTGTTTTTAACAACGAGACGAGGCATCCTTCCTTACGGTGACGGCACAGTGGAACTCTCAATGAAAGCACCAATGTCGGTGTCAAAACCGGCGGATCTCGGGTAGGGGGTCCCGAACTGTGCGTCTAAGGCGGATGGTAACAGGAGGCAGGGGACACGATGTTTATCCAGGTTCGGGCCCTCTTGATGGAGGTAATACCCTACGTCCTGCTTGATTGTTCTTGATAATATGAGTAATACAAGAGTTGATCTACAACGAGATCAGAGAGGCTAAACCCTAGAAGCTAGCCTATGGTATGATTGTGTGTTGTTGGTCCTACGGACTAAACCCTCCGGTTTATATAGACACCGGAGGGGGGCTAGGGTTACACAGAGTCGGTTACAAGGAAGGAGATCTACATATCCGTACTGCCAAGCTTGCCTTCCATGCCAAGGAGAGTCCCATCCGGACACGGGACGAAGTCTTCAATCTTGTATCTTCATAGTCCAATAGTCCGGCCAAAGGATATAGTTCGGCTGTCCGGATACTCCCTAATCCAGGACTCCCTCACCCGCCGTCTGCGTCCCATCACCATTCATCCTTCAGGGCATTCTCGTCAGCGCCAATGGCGCCCCCTCCCCCACCATCTCCACCACGCACCTCAGCCCCTCCTCCCACACCCACCTCTCCCCCCACAACACTGTACACCCGCACACTTCCCCCTTCGACACTCATGAGCTACAAGCACGTCTCTCCGATGTCTTCTTCGCATCTCAATACACAAGAACCACATCACATGTCTCCGAAACCGACGACGACGAGCTGCTGCGCCCAGTTCACGAGGCTGGGCCGCTGCCTCCCTACGGGGACATGCCGCTCGTCGCCGCCCCTCCCTGCCTAGTTCACTGCCCACGCCGCTTTGCCTTCGTTCACATCCGCACTCCCGACCCTAACCCCACCCCTCTTATCCATCGCGCCATCCAGCACACGTGCGGAAACCCTGCCTTCATCATGGGCGGCTCCTGGCACAGGGTGGCCTGCCTCACCTTCGACACTCCATCTGCCCGCAACAACGTTGTTTGTCACAACCCCAAAGATTTCGAAGGCAACACCATCACCATCGAGCCGGTCGAGCACGTCGACCGCTCCATTGCCATCTTCACCGTTCTCGCAGAGATCGAGGTCTCGGAATTTCCACACGAGATGTGGCACAACGACGGCATCCTCTTCGCCCTTGCTTTCCTTGGGGATGTATGTGTCGTCAATGACTTCTGCCTACACGGCATAGACTACACCTCCATTCGCGCCCTCGTTCTGCTACAATCTGGCAAACCAGCGCCCCTGGCATCATCATCCATCTCCCTCCTATCAATGAGATGAAGATAGCAAAGGTGGTTGAGGTCTCTCGCTGGCACCACGGCGACGGGGCCAACCCCTTCGGCGGGGACTCCTCAGACGGAGATTCTGCTCCCCCCTCCCAACGTGGCTCACCACCACCCACCTTCCATGCACACATTGCACCGGTCGTCTCTGCAGTCCGTGTTGGCTGGCACGCCGACCCCACGTACGGCGGTACACGCCCGGTTGCCCCCCTGCCAGCCCTGTCACACGTGTGTCCCCTCCTGCTCCTGGCCATGACAACAGTGGCTCTGCACTATCATCCCCTTTCCCACCACCTGGATCCGTTCGCCAGCCTCTCATCATATCTGATGATGACTCTGTGGGCTCCGATGACATGCACACGCCGCTCCTGCATGGCGTCCCGACGAGGTCGCTGGATGTGGTGCATGCACCCATGCATGGCTCGCTGGGCCCACCGGTCATCCGCCCGACTTCTCTTGTCGGAGCTGTGCTCCCTCCTGCCCCGCCCGCAGGCCTGGCGGACGCCGCACCGACTGCCAGCTCGCTGGTCTCCTCCGACACCTCGGCCTTCTCTGCGTTCGTGCCCCCGGCTGCGGACACTGCAGCCCACCCCGCCTTCACCTTCACAGCGGGCGAATCTTCACGTGCATCTGGTAAAACCCCAATCTCCCCGCCCCCTAATCACTCCACTCCATTAGCTTCTGCCACCTTGGTACTGACCCCTGCCACTACGGACGCAGACCTGCCTCTCCACGACCTCGACACCCACGAATGCACCATACGCAAGGAGCGCCGCAAGTCAGCCCGCGACCAGTCTTGCTCCAAGGACAAGTTGCGTCGCAGCGCGCGCCATGCTGGAAAGAGGCCAAGTACTCACCCATGCTCGCCAAGGCGGTCAAGGCCAAGGCCACCCATCTCTCCACCGTGGACGAGGGTTCGGCCATTGATCGCGCCATCCACGACGCACGCCTCGATGTCTCCGATGCCCCTCCCGCCTCCGCTGATCTGGCTGCTATTGCTCTGCTCTGCGGTGCGGATGATGACCACATCGACGCGATCCTCGCGGCGGAGGGCCCCGACTCCAGTGCTGACGCCGCACCATGATCAGCTCGCCTTCTCTGCCAAGCATGGCGGGGTGGACCGCAATGCCGCCGCCAGTTCTCGATAGCATGCTTGTTCTAAATGTATCGCTGTACTTTTGGTTCTCGTTCTACTGTACGCTAGCCCAGCTCTGCAGTAATGCGTCTTTGTACCTTTTGCTACTATCAGGCATCTGTACCTCTATCTTAAACCTCTGGCGTACGCCTAGTTTACATGAGTAATTCCACTTTCTCTATCTGTTCGTGGAACGTCCGTGGACTGGGAGACGACGCCAAATGCGCTGACATTCTCTCCGAAGTGATCTCGATCAAACCTCACATTGCATTATTGCAAGAGTCAAAACTCGATGCGTTCTCAGAACCAAAGTTACGATCCTTCTTTCCCACGCAGTTAGACCAAGTCTTCTCCCTACCTGTCGTCGGAACGGCGGGTGGCACCATGTCCGCCGCCAATTCCGCCTCGTTCCAAGTGCTCTCTTACAGCCACCTCACCTTGTCGTCAACTTTGATTATGCGGTCCACGACAACCGACCATAACATAGCGATCACCAATATCTATGCACCATCTTCCCGCGCCCTCAAACAATCTTTCCTCGATGAGTTACTTGCTATCTCACAACCATACGACTCACCTTGGTTGCTTGTGGGCGATTTCAACCTCCTCCGTTACCCCTCCGACAAGAATAATGACGCTTTCAGACAATCCGAAGCCAATGCATTTAACCAAACCCTTGATGATCTCGCCCTCATCGAACTACCACTTCTAGACCGCCAATATACTTGGTCCAACAATAGAGCAACACCCACCCTAGAACGTATCGATCGTGCCTTCTTCAACTTAGCTTGGGCAGATGCCTTCCCAAACTCCTCCCTCTCCTCCCTCACGCGCTTCACATCTGCCATGTACCCCTCCTCATACACGTCACCACAACGATCCCGCGGTCTAATTTTTTCAAATTCGAACCTGGTTGGGCCCAACTGCAGCCCTGCTCTAACATTATCAGCAACATTTGGGCCTCCTCGCGTCCCGCAACAACCGCTAACTCTGCCGCCACCCTTGTTGCCTTGCTCAAAAAGACTTGGGCCAAGCTCAAAAGATGGGCCCGCTCTCGTATTCCCGCCCCCCTCCACGAACCTCGATGCAAAACCGCCATCGCCGCCCTTGACCGCGCAGAGGAATCCAGGCCTCTATCTCCGCCCGAACTCCTCACTCTCAAAATCATCGTATCTCTCCTAAAAATCCATATCCAAGAAAAAATGGCTTACTGGAAATGGCGTGCCAAAGTCTCTAGAGAAATCCACGGCGGTGAAAACTCCAAATTTTTCCACACGCTAGCCTCTCAACGTCTGAGGAAAAACAAAATCTTCTCCCCCACACGTGACGGCACGGTTTTCACCTCCCATCCCCACAAAGCTGAGATCCTACGGGATTTTTTCATCTCGCTCATAGGCTCTCCCGCCACGACATCTTGGGCTTTTGATCTCAACTCCTTCTATCCTCAACACGTGCCCGGGCTACATGCCCTCGACGTACCCTTCTCCGAAGACGAAATTAAGTTAGCCTTCTTCCAAATGAACCCCCGAGCAAGCCCTGGGCCCGATGGCTTCGGCCCCTCCTTCTACAGATCCTTTTGGGCCACTATCAAACATGCCATTTTGCCCTTTTCCCAACAATTACACCAAGGTGTAGCAGATACAGAACGACTGAATCATGCACACATTGTCCTCCTCCCAAAAAACGCAACCACCTCCTCACCATATGCCTTCAGACCAATCTCCCTATAAAACTGCCCCGTCAAAGCATTTGCCAAAGCCATCACTTCGCATCTAAAACCTTTCATTCCTAGCCTAGTCCATGGGAACAAAACTGGCTCCATCATCGGCAGGAATATAGCGAAAACTACGTCTTTGCGGCCGACCTAATTAGCTCTTGCCACTCTCGCAAAAAATCGACCATGGTTTTCAAACTTGACTTCAGAAAGGCTTTCGATTCTGTTGCCTGGCCTGCCCTCGATAGGATCTTAGATGCCCGTGGCTTCTCTCAAACCTTTCGAACCTGGATTCAAAACATATTACACACGGGCAGAACTGATGTCCTCCTAAATGGCATTCCCGGCAACTGGATTCAATGCAAGAAAGGCCTGCGGCACGGTGACCCAGCCTCGCCCTACCTGTTCCTCATTGTCGTAGATCTACTTCAGCAACTCATCATACAAAACCCCGAGCCAGATCTCCTCCACCATCCCATCTTCACCCACCTGCGTCCCACCATACTCCAATACGCCAATGATACACTTATTATCGCAGCCGCCTCCCCACTTGCTACCGCAGCCCTCAAAAAAAATTGAATAACTTTGCACAAGCCACTGCTACCTCTTGAGCACTGCGTTGGTTTTCCCTTGAAGAGGAAAGGGTGATGCAGCAGAGCAGCGTAAGTATTTCCCTTATTTTTTGAGAACCAAGGTATCAATCCAGTAGGAGGCCACGCATGAGTCCCTCGCACCTACACAAACAAATAAACTCCTCGCAAACAAATTAGTCTTGATGACCCACAAGTATAGGGGATTGCAACAGCTTTCGAGGGTAGAGTATTCAACCCAAATTTATTGATTCGACACAAGGGGAGCCAAAGAATATTCTCAAGTATTAGCAGCTGAGTTGTCAATTCAACCACACCTGGAAACTTAGTATCTGCAGCAAAGTGTTTAGTAGCAAAGTTATATGATAGTGATGGTAATGGTAACAAAAGAGTAACGAAAGCAAAGTAATGTTTTTGGTATTTTGTAGCGATTGTAACAATAGCAACGGGAAAGTAAATAAGCGTAAACCAATATATGGAAAGCTCGTAGGCATCGGATCAGTGATGGATAATTATGCCGGATGTGGTTTCATCATGTAACAGTCATAACATAGGGTGACACAGAACTAGCTCCAATTCATCAATGTAATGTAGGCATGTATTCCGAATATAGTCATACGTGCTTATGGAAAAGAACTTGCATGCCATCTTTTGTCCTACCCTCCCGTGGCAGCGGGGTCCTAATGGAAACTAAGGGATATTAAGGCCTCCTTTTAATAGAGAACCGGAACAAAGCATTAGCACATAGTGAATACATGAACTCCTCAAACTACGGTCATCACCGGGAAGTATCCCGATTATTGTCACTTCGGGGTTAACGGATCATAACACATGATAGGTGACTATAGACTTGCAAGATAGGATCAAGAACTCTCATATATTGATGAAAACATAATAGGTTCAGATATGAAATCATGGCACTCGGGCCCTAGTGACAAGCATTAAGCATAGCAAAGTCATAGCAACATCAATCTCAGAACATAGTGGATACTAGGGATCAAACCCTAACAAAACTAACTCGATTACATGATAAATCTCATCCAACCCATCACCGTCCAGCAATCCTACGATGGAATTACTCACGCACGGTGGTGAGCATCATGAAATTGGTGATGGAGGATGGTAAATGATGACGAAGGCGACGAATCCCCCTCCCCGGAGCCCCGAACGGACTCCAGATCAGCCCTCCCGAGAGGTTTTAGGGCTTGGCGGCGGCTCCGTATCGTAAGACGTGATGAATTCTTCTCTCCTATTTTTTTCTCCCTGAAAGCAGATATATAGAGTTGGAGTTGGAGTCGGGAGGTCTCCAGGGGGCCCATGAGGTAGGGGGCGCGCCCTAGGGGGGGCGCCCCCCACCCTCGTGGACAGGATGTGGGCCCCCTGGTCTTCATCTTTGGCGAGGATTTTTTGTTATTTACTGTAAGATATTCCATGGAGTTTCAGGTCATTCCAAGAAATTTTGTTTTCTGCACATAAAACAACATCATGGCAGTTCTGCTGAAAACAGCGTCAGTCCGGGTTAGTTCCATTCAAATCATACAAGTTAGAGTCCAAAACAAGGGCAAAAGTGTTTGGAAAAGTAGATACGATGGAGACGTATCAACTCCCCCAAGCTTAAACCTTTGCTTGTCCTCAAGCAATTCAGTTGACAAACTGAAAGAAATAAAGAAAAACTTTTACAAACTCTGTTTGCTCTTGTTGATGTAAATATGTAGAGCTAGCATTCAAGTTTTCAGCAAAGATTATAACTAACCATATTTGCAATAATTCTCAGGTCTCATGATTACCCATATCCATAGCATAATCAACTAGCAAGCTGAAGTTTTCAGCAAAGATTATAACTAACCATATTTGCAATAATTCTCAGGTCTCATGATTACCCATATCAATAGCATAATCAACTAACAAGCTGATAACCCACAAGTATAGGGGATCGCAACAGTTTTCGATAAGTAAGAGTGTCGAACCCAACGAGGAGCTAAAGGTAGAACAAATATTCCCTCATGTTCTATCGACCACCGATACAACTCTACGCACGCTTGACGTTCGCTTTACCTAGAACAAGTATGAAACTAGAAGTACTTTGTAGGTGTTGTTGGATAGGTTTGCAAGATAATAAAGAGCAAGTAAATAAAAGGTAGGGGCTGTTTAGGTTAAGAAACAATAAAGTAAATATAGCGAGTGTGGAAAATTGGTGGTAGGAGTTGCGAAATTGCCCCTAAGCAATTGACTACTTTACTAGACCGATAGCAAGTATTATGTGGGAGAGGCCACTGCTAGCATGTTATCCCTGACTTGGAATTCTATGCACTTATGATTGGAACTATTAGCAAGCATCCGCAACTACTAATGTTCATTAAGGTAAAACCCAACCATAGCATTAAGATATATTGGTCCCCCTTCAATCCCGTATGCATCAATTTCTATGCTAGGTTGAAGCTTCTGTCACTCTTGCCCTCCAATACATAGTCCTATCAACATACAACTAACCCTAGAGTGTGATCCACGCGCGCAATCATATGATGGGCACCAAAGGACAGCAACATAACCACAAGCAAATTAAATCAATCATATCAATTCATCAACCACCGATAGGACAACGAAAATCTACTCAGACATCATAGGATGGCAACACATCATTGGATAATAATATGAAGCATAAAGCACCATGTTCAAGTAGAGGGTACAACGGGTTGCGGAAGAGTGGACCGCTGTAGATAGAGGGGGGGAGGTGATGGAGATGTTGGTGAAGATGGCAGAGGTGTTGGTGTAGATCGCGGTGATGATGATGGCCCCCGGTGGCACTCCGGTGCCACCGGAAGCGAGGGGGAGAGAGCCCCCCTCCTCCTTCTTCTTCTTCTTCTTCTTCCTTGACCTCCTCCCTAGATGGGAGAAGGGTTTCCCCTCTGGTCCATGGCCTCCATGGCACGGGAGGGGCGAGAGCCCCTCCGAGATTGGATTTGTCTCTCTGTCTCTCTCTGTTTCTACGTTCTCAGATTCTTCCCTTTCACCGTTTCTTATATTCCCGGAGATCCGTAACTCCGATTGGGCTGAAATTTTAACACGATCTCTATCCGGATATTAGCTTTCTTGCGGCGAAAAAAGGGCTCCAACCGCCTTACGGGGTGGCCACGAGGGTCAGGGGCGCGCCTGACACCCTGGGGCGCGCCCCCCTACCTCATGGGCCCCTCGAGCATCGTCTCGCGTGGATTCTTCTTCCCAAAAATCATATATATTCCAAAAAAAATCTCCGTCAGTTTTTATTCTGTTTGGACTCTGTTTGATATGGATATTCTGCGAAACAAAAAACATGCAACAAACAGGAACTGGCACTGGGCACTGGATCAATATGTTAGTCCCAAAAATAGTATAAAAAGTTGCCAAAAGTATATGAAAGTTGTAGAATATTGGCATGGAACAATCAAAAATTATAGATACGACAGAGACATATCAGCATCCCCAAGCTTAATTCCTGCTCGTCCTCGAGTAGGTAAATGATAAAAAAAGATAATTTTTGATATGGAATCCTACCTAGCATAATCTTGATCATATGTCTAATCATGGCATGAATATTAAGACACGAGTGATTCAAAGAAATAATCTATCATTTGACATAAAAACAATAATACTTCAAGCCTACTAATAAAGCAATCATGTCTTTTCAAAATAACATGGCCAAAGAAAGTTATCCCTACAAAATCATATAGTCTGGCTATGCTCCATCTTCACCACACAAAATATTCACATCATGCACAACCCCGATGACAAACCAAGAAATTATTTCATACTTTTGACGTTCTCAAACCTTTTCAACTTTCACGCAATACATGAGCGTGAGCCATGGACATAGCACTATAGGTGAAATAGAATATGATGGTGGAGAAGACAAAAAGGAGAAGATAGTCTCACATCAACTAGGCATATCAACTGGCTGTGGAGATGCCCATCAATAGATATCAATGTGAGTGAGTAGGGATTGCCATGCAACGGATGCACTAGAGCTATAAGTATATGAAAGCTCAAACTGAAACTAAGTGGGTGTGCATCCAACTTATTTGCTCATGAAGACCTAGGGCATTTGAGGAAGCCCATCGTTGGAATATACAAGCCAAGTTCTATAATGAAAATTCCCACTAGTATATGAAAGTAATAACTCAAGAGACTCTCTATATGAAGAACATGGTGCTACTTTGAAGCACAAGTGTGGTAAAAGAATAGTAACATTGCCCTTTTTTCTCTCTTTTTTTGCGGGCTTCTTTGGCCCCCTTTTTTTATTTAGGCTTCTTTGGCCTCTCTTTTTTTGGGCAATGCTCTAATAATGATGATCATCACACTTTTATTTACTTACAACTCAATATTACAACTGGATATCTAGAACAAAGATATGACTCTATATGAATGCCTCCGGTGGTGTACCAGGATGTGCAATGATCTAGCATAGCAATAACATCAAAAAACGGACAAGCCATGAAAACATCATGCTATCTATCTTACGATCATGCAAAGCAATATGACAATAAGTGCTCAAGTCATGAATATGATGATGATGGAAGTTGCATGGCAATATATCTCGGAATGGCTATGGAAATGCCATGATAGGTAGGTATGGTGGCTATTTTGAGGAAGGTATATGGTGGGTTTATGGTACCGGCGAAAGTTGCGCAGTACTAGAGAGGCTAGCAATGGTGGAAGGGTGAGAGTGCATATAATACATGTACTCAACATTAGTCATAAAGAACTCACATACTTATTGCAAAAATCTATTAGTCATCAAAACAAAGTACTACGCGCATGCTCCTAGGGGGGTAGATTGGTAGGAAAAGACCATCGCTCGTCCCCGACCGCCACTTATAAGGAAGACAATCAATAAATAAATCATGCTCCGACTTCGTTACATAACGGTTCACCATACGTGCATGCTACGGGAATCACAAACCTCAACACAAGTATTTCTACAATCCACAATTACCCACTAGCTTGAGTCTAATATTACCATCTCTATATCGCAAAACTATTGCAAGGAATCAAACATATCATATTCAGTGATCTACAAGTTTTATGTAGGATTTTATGACTAACCATGTGAATGACCAATTCCTGTCATCTCTCTAAATAGATATAAGTGATGAAAGAGAGTTTAATTCTTTCTACAAAAGATATGCCCATGTTCTAACAAATATAAGTGAAGAAAAAGAGCATTCTACAAATGGCGGTTGTCTAAGTGAAGAGAAACAAGCAATCCAAACTTCAAATGATATAACTGAAGCACATGAAGCATTCTATAAAACCATACTCAAAAGATATAAGTGAAGTGCAAAGAGCATTCTATAAATCAACCAAGGACCATCTCATACCAGCATGGTGCATAAAAAGAAAAAGTTAAAACTAAATGGAAAAGACGCTCCAAGATTGCACATATCGCATGAATGAAACGAATCCGAAAACATACCGATACTTGTTGAAGAAAGAGGGGATGCCTCCCCAGCATCCCCAAGCTTAGACGCTTGAGTCTCCTTGAATATTTACTTGGGGTGCCTCGGGCATCCCCAAGCTTGAGCTCTTGACTCTCTTCCTTCTTCTCACATCGAGGCCTTCTCGATCATCGAACACTTCATCCACACAAAACTTCAACAGAAAACTCGGTAAGATCCGTTAGTATAATAAAGCAAATCAGCACTATAACTACTGTTGCAAACCAATTCATATTTTGTTTTTGCATTGTGTCTACTGTAGTATAACTTTTTCATGGCTTAATCCACTGATATAAATTGATAGTTTCATCAAAACAAGCAAACTATGCATCAAAAACAGAATCTGTCTAAAACAGAACAGTCTGTAATAATCTGAACATTAACCATACTTCTGATACTTGAAAAATTCTACCAAAATTAGGAAAAATAAATGATTTGCATATAAATACAGTGCAAAAAGAATCAGAACTATTTGACATTCCAGCTAAAAATGTAAAATCGCGCACTACAGACAAAGTTTCTGTCTTGCACCGTACAAACCATCAAGCAAATGTAAACATCCTAAAGGCAAACCTTGGCACATTATTTTTATAATACAATGGAATTGTACAAGGGGATAATTATTTTTGTTGAAAAGTTTCTGTAATCAAGATTCACAAAGTTGCCGTGAGCATGAACAAAGTTCAAGGAGCTCTCCCACTTCAACAGTGCTTGTCTTTCTCACTTTCACTTTCCTTTTTGAAAAGTTTTGGGTTCCCCTCTTTATTTTGTTGTTTTTAAACTATATGAAAGCACTCAACAGAAATAAATGACTCTCTAAAACTTCCGGGTTGTCTCCCTGGCAGCGCTTTCTTTAAAGCCATTAAGCTGGGCATATAGTGCTCAAGTAGTGAATCCACCCGGATCCCAAGGTATATCAAAGCCAATTTTAATTAACAATGATTTGTAATTTAGTAGTGAGCACAAAGCAACATATATCAAGCAATGACGAAGTCTAACTCTCTTCCTATGCATCGGCATGTCATAAAAGAACAATTCATGCACACCTAGTAAAGGCCAATGCATAGTATAAACAGTTTCTTGCAATTTTATCATGTGGGAAGCATAGAGAGGTGGAGATATAGTTCCTCTCTCATAATAATTGCAAGTAGGAGCAGCAAGCACATGCATATTATATTCATTAAAATCATCATGTGTAACAGTAAAAGGCAACCCATCAATATAATCCTTAATAAGTGCAAACTTCTCCGATATAGTGTAGTCGGGAGAATTCAAAAAGATAATAGGACTATCATGCGTGGGTGCAATAGCAACAATTTCATGTTTAACATAAGGAACTATAGCAAGTTCATCTCCATAAGCATAATTCATATTGGCATCTTGGCCACAAGTATAGCAAGCATAATCAAAAAGGGATATTTCAAAAGAATCATAGGGATCATAACAGTCATCATAGCAATCATCCTTCGGTAAGCACGAAGGGGAATTAAACAATGTATGAGTCATCCTTCGGTAAGCACGAAGGGGAATTAAACAATGTATGAGTTGAAGAGTTACTCTCATTAGAAGGTGGGCACGGGTGATCAATCCGCTCTTCCTCCGTTTGTTCTTCGCTCTCCTCATCATCTTTTTCATCCAATGAGCTCACAGTTTCATCAATTTCTTCTTCCATAGACTCCTGCAAAATATTAGTCTCTTCTTGGACAGCGGAGACTTTCTTAATAAGAGCATTAATTTCGTAATTGTATTCATAATTCTCATAACAATATTTCAGGATAGCTAAATTTTCAGGTCAATAAACAGCATCATCAAAATCTTCAAACTCTTTAAACATAGATTAAATTTCATAAGCACCCTTAAAAGCAACAAATTCTTCTATTTGTTCCACATCATAGTAATCATATATACCATTAGCATAAGAAGCCAAGGTTTCATTATCATTGAATTCACATGAAAAGGGAAGGTGTGGAGCCTTCACCTTAGAGCAACAAGTATAATCATATCTCAAGCATAGTTGTCTAGCATACCACTTCAATATATGAATTTGATCCCATAATAGTTTCCCTTTTTGTGTCAAGAGGTAATCCCTAAAGTATTCACGTTGATCCAATGTTACTCCCATTACATAATTGAATGGGGTTTTCTTAGGATTATTAAAGTAGTACATAATATCTTTCACATAACCAACATCGAGCGTTTTAGGAGGTTCCCCATCTCCATGAGCAGAAAGTACACCTAATTTTTTTGGTATTTCGTGTTCCATATCCATAACTAAAGATAAAGAACAACTAAGAACAGCAAATAAAAATTACTTAGGGATAAAGCAAACAAGCACACACGAGAATATTCACCCCACGCTATTGCTCCCCGGCAACGGCGCCAGAAAAAGGTCTTGATAACCCACAAGTATAGGGGATCGCAACAGTTTTTGATAAGTAAGAGTGTCGAACCCAACGAGGAGCTAAAGGTAGAACAAATATTCCCTCAAGTTCTATCGACCACCGATACAACTCTACGCACGCTTGACGTTCGCTTTACCTAGAACAAGTATGAAACTAGAAGTACTTTGTAGGTGTTGTTGGATAGGTTTGCAAGATAATAAAGAGCAAGTAAATAAAAGGTAGGGGCTGTTTAGGTTAAGAAACAATAAAGTAAATATAGCGAGTGTGGAAAAGTGGTGGTAGGAGTTGCGAAATTGCCGCTAAGAAATTGACTACTTTACTAGACCGATAGCAAGTATTATGTGAGAGAGGCCACTGCTAGCATGTTATCCCTGACTTGGAATTCTATGCACTTATGATTGGAACTATTAGCAAGCATCCGCAACTACTAATGTTCATTAAGGTAAAACCCAACCATAGCATTAAGATATATTGGTCCCCCTTCAATCCCGTATGCATCAATTTCTATGCTAGGTTGAAGCTTCTGTCACTCTTGCCCTCCAATACATAGTCCTGTCAACATACAACTAACCCTAGGGTGTGATCCACGCGCGCAATCATATGATGGGCACCAAAGGACAGCAACATAACCACAAGCAAATTAAATCAATCATATCAATTCATCAACCACCGATAGGACAACGAAAATCTACTCAGACATCATAGGATGGCAACACATCATTGGATAATAATATGAAGCATAAAGCACCATGTTCAAGTAGAGGGTACAACGGGTTGCGGAAGAGTGGACCGCTGTAGATAGAGGGGGGGAGGTGATGGAGATGTTGGTGAAGATGGCAGAGGTGTTGGTGTAGATCGCGGTGATGATGATGGCCCCCGGTGGCACTCCGGTGCCACCGGAAGCGAGGGGGAGAGAGCCCCCCTCCTCCTTCTTCTTCTTCTTCTTCTTCTTCCTTGACCTCCTCCCTAGATGGGAGAAGGGTTTCCCCTCTGGTCCATGGCCTCCATGGCACGGGAGGGGCGAGAGCCCCTCCGAGATTGGATCTGTCTCTCTGTCTCTCTCTGTTTCTGCGTTCTCAGATTCTTCCCTTTCACTGTTTCTTATATTCCCGGAGATCCGTAACTCCGATTGGGCTGAAATTTTAACACGATCTCTATCTGGATATTAGCTTTCTTGCGGCGAAAGAAGGGCTACAACCGCCTTACGGGGTGGCCACGAGGGTCAGGGGTGCACCCCTCTACCTCGTGGGCCCCTCGAGCATCGTCGCGTGTGGATTCTTCTTCCCAAAAATCATATACATTCCAAAAAAAATCTCCATCAGTTTTTATTCCGTTTGGAATTCGTTTGATATGGATATTCTGCGAAACAAAAAACATGCAACAAACAGGAACTGGCAGTGGGCACTGGATCAATATGTTAGTCCCAAAAATAGTATAAAAAGTTGCCAAAAGTATATAAAAGTTGTAGAATATTGGCATGGAACAATAAAAAATTATAGATATGACGGAGATGTATCACAAGCCATAATAATAAATCTCGGATGACAACACTTTCTCAAAACAATCATAATATGATATAACAAGATGGTATCTCGCTAGCCCTTTCTGAGACCGCAAAACATAAATGCAGAGCACCTTTAAAGATCAAGGACTGACTAGACATTGTAATTCATGGTAAAAGAGATCCAATCATAGTCACACCCAATAAAAATTAACAGTGATGAATGCAAATGATAGCTACGCTCTCCAGCTAGTGCTTTTAATAAGAGGGTGATGATTCAACATAAAAGTAAATAGCTAGGCCCTTCGCAGAGGGAAGCAGGGATTTGTAGAGGTGCCAGAGCTCGGTTTTGAAATAGAGATAATTAACATTTTGAGCGGTATACTTTCATTATCAACGTAACAACCAAGAGATGGCGATATCTTCCATGCTACACACATTATAGGCGGTTCCCAAACAGAATGGTAAAGTTTATACTCCCCCTCCACCAACAAACATCCATCCATGGCTTGCTCGAAACAAAGAGTGCCTCCAACTAACAACAGTCCCAGGGGGAGTTTTGTTTTGCATTATTTTGATTTAGTTTGCATAAAGCATGGGACTGGGCATCCCGGTGACCAGCCATTTTCTCGTGGGTGAGGAGCAGAGTCCACTCCTCTTGAGAATAACCCGCCTAGTGTGGAAGATACAGACAATCCTAGTTGATACATGAGCTATTCGAGCATACAAAACATGATGATTATTTGAAGGTTTAGAGTTTGGCACATACAAATTTACTTGGAACGGCAGGTAGATACCGCATATAGGAAAGTATAGTGGACTCATCTGGAATAACTTTGGGGTTTAAGGGATTGGATGCACAAGCAGTATTCCTGCTTAGTACAGGTGAAGGCTAGCAAAAGACTGGGAAGCGACCAACTAGAGAGCGACAACAGCCATGTACATGCATTAAAATTAATCGACATCGAATGCAAGCATGAGGAGGATATAATCCACCATGAACATAAATATCGTGAAGGCTATGTTGATTTTGCTTCGACTACATGCGTGAACATGTGCCAAGTCAAGTCACTTAAATCATTCAGAGGAGGATACCACCCTATCATACCACATCATAACCATCTCAATAGCATGTTGGCACGCAAGGTAAACCATTATAACTCATAGCTAATCAAGCATGGCACAAGAAACTATGATCTCTAGTTGTCATTGCAAACATGTTTATTCATAATAGGCCAAATCAGGAACGATGAACTAATCATATTTACAAAAACAAAAGAGGTGAAGTTCATACCAGCTTTTCTCATCTCAGCCAGTCCATCATATATCATCATAATTGCCTTCCACTTGCACGACCGAACGATGTGAATAATAATAATAGTGCATGTGCATTGGACTAAGCTGGAATATGCAAGCATTCAATAAACAGGAGAAGACAAGGCAATATGGGCTCTTTTGTCAGATCAACAATAATGCATATAAGAGCCTCTTCAACAATTTAATCATGGTCTTCTCCTATCGACCCCCAAAGAAAAGAAAAGAAATAAAACTATTTACACGGGAAAGCTCCCAACAAGCAAAAGAAGAACAGGAAATATTTTTGGGTTTTCTTTTTAATTACTAATAAAAGCCTGGAAAGTAAACTAATTAAAAGCTACAACTAATTTTTTTGGGTTTTCTTAAGATTTATTAAACACACAAGAAGAAAGCATAAAAAAGAAAATAAACTAGCATGGATGATACAATGAAAAAGTATGAGCACCGACATCTAGCAATGAGTGTGTGTGAACATAAATGTAATGTCGGTGAGAAATACGTACTCCCCCCAGCTTAGGCTTTTGGCGTAAGTTGGTCTATGGCCATGGCTGGCCTGGCTGATATCCATAATAATAGTTTTTGGGGCCGTACTGTGATGAAGAAGACTCTGACTGCCATTGGCTGACAGCCATCTCCGGATCCCAAGAATAAACAGACTGTCGTGGAGGCTCCTCTTGTGGTTCCGGTTCCGAGGCTGGTGCAGGGTTCCGGTAGGCGTGAATATCCGCCAACGGAACAAGGTACGTGCCTACAGTCAAATCAAAAAAAGAAGGAGCAGGCAAGGTAATAGTCTCAGGATGATGTTTATTAAAGAACAATTGATATTTAAGCTCTCCTTCCCTATTCTTAACAATAAAATCATGTGCTACCATACTTTTATAATCTAAATAAACACGAGGCAGCACCTTTTCTTCCTTCTCATAATGCCTAATAGGTATGTTAAAATGTGCAGCGAGACGTGAAGCATAAATGCCTCCAAAGATGGGACCCTTAGTACGGTTCATACTTAACCGTCTAGCAATAATGCCGCCCATCCTAAAAGAGTTATCACCGTATAAGCCGTGGTGCAAAATAATAATACCAGGGATACTCAGGTTTCCATAGTTTCCGCGACCAATTAAGCAATGACTAGCAAATAATGCAAAGTAGCGTAAAACAGGAAAATGTATGCTAGTGATTCGTGCATCGGAAACCTTCCTTGTTTCCCCTACAGTGATAGTGTCAATAAATCCCTCCACATCATCACGATGTGGTTCTTCTGTCATGCCCCCAAAAGGGACTAAACAAATCCGACAGAAATCATAAAGTGACATCTCCTTATGCTCATCATATAAATGAAATTCCACCGTAGGTGGTGAGTTCTTAGAATGAAAATGAAAGTTTTGCACAAAGGTATTTGTGAGCAAGAGATTGTTGGGGATCGTAGCAGAAATTTAAAATTTTCTATGAATCACCAAGATCAATCTATGGAGTCATCTAGCAATGAGAGGGAGAGGAGTGCATCTACATACCCTTGTAGATCATGAGCGGAAGCGTTCAAGAGAATGGGGTTGATGGAGTCGTACTCGTCGTGATCCAAATCATCGATGATCCTAGCACCGAACGGACGGAACCTCCGCGTTCAACACACGTATGGAGCGAGGACGTCTCCTGCGCCTTGATCCAGCAAGGAGGAGGGAGAGGTTGAGGAAGAGGGCTCCAACAGCAGCACGACGACGTGGTGGTGGTGGAGCAGCAGTACTCCGGCAGGGCTTCGCCAAGCTCTTGCGGAGGAGGAGAGGTGTTGGGGAGGGGAGGGGCTGCGCCTTGGATGTGGTGTGCAGCCCTCCCCTTGCCCCTCTATTTATAGGGGAAGGAGGAAGGGGGCCGACCCCCTCTAGATGAGATCTAGAGGGGGGCGGCGGCCAAGGGGAGGGGGCTTGCCCCCAAAGCAAAGGGGGCGCCCCCCTTAGGGTTCCCCCCAACCCTAGGTGCATGGGCCCAAGGGGGGGATGCGCCCAGCCCATGTAGGGCCGGTTCCCTTTCCTCTACGGCCCATTAGGCCCTCCGAGAGAGGTGGCCCCTCCCGGTGGACCCCCGGAACTCCTCTGGTGGCCCCGGTACAATACCGATATGCCCCCAAATCTTTCCGGTGACCGTATGACAACTTCCTACATATAAATCTTCACCTCTGGACCGTTCCGGAACTCCTCGTGACGTCCGGGATCTCATCCGGGACTCCGAACAACATTCGGTAATCACATACAAGTCTTCCTAATAACCCTAGCGTCATCGAACCTTAAGTGTGTAGACCCTACGGGTTCGAGAACCATGCAGACATGACCGAGACAACTCTCCGGCCAATAACCAACAGCGGGATCTGGATACCCATGTTGGCTCCCACATGTTCCATGATGATCTCATTGGATGAACCACAATGTCGAGTATTCAAGCAATCCCGTATACAATTCCCTTTGTCAATCGGTACGTTACTTGCCCGAGATTCGATCGTCGGTATCCCAATACCTTGTTCAATCTCATTACCGGCAAGTCACTTTACTCGTTCCGTAATGCATGATCCTGTGACCAACTACTTAGTCACACTGAGATCATTATGATGATGCATTACTGAGTGTGCCCAGAGATACCTCTCCGTCATATGGAGTGACAAATCCCAGTCTCGATTCATGCCAACCCAACAGACACTTTTGGAGATACCTGCAGTGCACCTTTATAGCCACTCAGTTACGTTGTGACGTTTGGTACACCCAAAGCACTCCTACGGTATCCGGGAGTTGCACAATCTCATGGTCTAAGGAAATGATACTTGACATTCAGAAAAGCTCTAGCAGATGAACTACACGATCTTGTGCTATGCTTAGGATTGGGTCTTGTCCATCACATCATTCTCCTAATGATGTGATCCCGTTATCAATGACATCCAATGACCATGGTCAGGAAACCGTAACCATCTATTGATCAACGAGCTAGTCAACTAGAGGCTCACTAGGGACATGTTGTGGTCTATGTATTCACACATGTATTACGATTTCCGGATAACACAATTATAGCATGAACAATAGACAATTATCATGAACAAGGAAATATAATAATAACCATTTTATTATTGCCTCTAGGGCATATTTCCAACAGTCTCCCACTTGCACTAGAGTCAATAATCTAGTTACATTGTGATAAATCGAACACCCATAGAGATCTGGTGTTGATCATGTTTTGCTTGAGGGAGAGGTTTAGTCAACGGATCTGCGACATTCATGTCCGTATGCACTTTACAAATATCTATGTCTCCATTTTGAACATTTTCACATATGGAGTTGAAGCGACGCTTGATATGCCTGGTCTTCCTGTGAAACCTGGGCTCCTTGGCAAGGGCAATAGCTCCAGTGTTGTCACAAAAGAGAGTCATCGGGCCCGACGCATTGGGAATAACTCCTAGGTCGGTAATGAACTCCTTCACCCAGATTGCTTCTTGTGCTGCCTCCGAGGCTGCCATGTACTCCGCTTCACATGTAGATCCCGCCACGACGCTTTGCTTGCAACTGCACCAGCTGACTGCCCCACCATTCAAAATATACACGTATCCATTTTGTGACTTAGAGTCATCCAGATCTGTGACAAAGCTAGCATCGATGTAGCCCTTTACAACGAGCTCTTCGTCACCTCCATAAACGAGAAACATATCCTTAGTCCTTTTCAGGTACTTCAGGATATTCTTGACCGCTGTCCAGTGTTCCATGCCAGGATTACTTTGGTACCTTCCTACCAAACTTACGTCAAGGTTTACATCAGGTCTGGTACACAGCATGGCATACATAATAGACCCTATGGCTGAGGCATAGGGGACGACACTCATCTTTTCTCTATCTTCTGCCGTGGTCGGGCATTGAGCCGTGCTCAATCTCGTACCTTGCAACACAGGCAAGAACCCCTTCTTGGATTGATCCATATTGAACTTCTTCAATATCTTGTCAAGGTACATACTCTGTGAAAGACCAATGAGGCGTCTCGATCTATCTCTATAGATCTTGATGCCTAATATATAAGCAGCTTATCCAAGATCCTTCATTGAAAAACACTTGTTCAAGTAGGCCTTTATGCTTTCCAAGAATTCTATATCATTTCCCATCAATAGTATGTCATCCACATATAATATGAGAAATGCTACAGAGCTCCCACTCACTTTCTTGTAAACACATGCTTCTCCATAAGTCTGCGTAAACCCAAACGCTTTGATCATCTCATCAAATCGAATGTTCCAACTCGGAGATGCTTGCACCAGCCCATAGATTGAGCGTTGGAGCTTGCACACCTTGTCAGCATTCTTAGGATCGACAAAACCTTCCGGCTGCATCATATACAATTCTTCCTTAAGGAAACCATTAAGGAATGCCGTTTTGACGCCCATTTGCCATATCTCATAATCATAGAATGCGGCAATTGCTAACATGATTCGGACGGACTTCAGCTTCGCTACGGGTGAGAAAGTCTCATCGTAGTCAACCCCTTGAACTTGTCGATAACCTTTAGCGACAAGCCGAGCCTTATAGATGGTCACATTACCATCCGCGTCTGTCTTCTTCTTAAACATCCATTTATTTTCTATGGCTCGCCGATCAACGGGCAAGTCAGTCAAAGTCCATACTTCGTTTTCATACATGGATCCTATCTCGGATTTCATGGCTTCCAACCATTTGTCGGAATCTGGGCCCGCCATCGCTTCTTCATAGTTTGAAGGTTCACCATTGTCCAACAACATGATTTCCAAGACAGGGTTGCCGTACCACTCTGGTGCGGAACGTGTCCTTGTGGACCTACGAAGTTCAGTAGAAACTTGATATGAAGTTTCATGATCATCATCATTAACTTCCTCTCTAGTCGGTGCAGGCACCTCAGGAACATTTTCCTGAGCTGCGCCACTCTCTGGTTCAAGAGGCAATACTTCATCAAGTTCTACTTTCCTCCCACTTACTTCTTTTGAGAGAAACTCTTTCTCTAGTAAGGATCCATTCTTGGCAACAAGATTTTGCCTTCGGATCTAAGGTAGAAGGTATACCCAATAGTTTCTTTAGGGTATCCTATGAAGACGCATTTTTCTGATTTGGGTTCGAGCTTTTCAGGTTGAAGTTTCTTGACATAAGCATCACATCCCCAAACTTTTAGAAACGACAGCTTAGGTTTCTTCCCAAACCATAATTCATATGGTGTCGTCTCAACGGATTTTGACGGAGCCCTGTTTAAAGTGAATGCGGCAGTCTCTAAAGCATAGCCCCAAAATGACAGCGGTAGATCGGTAAGAGACATCATAGATCGCACCATATCCAATAGAGTGCGATTACGACGTTCGGACACACAATTACGCTGAGGTGTTCCAGGCGGCGTGAGTTGTGAAACTATTCCACATTTCCTTAAGTGCGTGCCAAATTCGTGACTCAAATATTCTCCCCCACGATCTAATCGTAAGAACTTGATTTTCCTGTCACGTTGATTCTCAACCTCACTCTGAAATTCCTTGAACTTTTCAGAGGTCTCAGACTTGTGTTTCATTAAGTAGACATACCCATATCTACTCAAGTCATCAGTGAGGGTGAGAACATAACGATAGCCACCGCGAGCCTCAACACTCATTGGACCGCACACATCAGTATGTATGATTTCCAATAAGTTGGTTGCTCGCTCCATTGTTCTGGAGAACAGAGTCTTGGTCATTTTGCCCATGAGGCATGGTTCGCACGTGTCAAATGAATCATAATCAAGAGACTCCAAAAGTCCATCTGCATGGAGTTTCTTCATGCGTTTGGCACCAATGTGACCAAGGCGGCAGTGCCACAAGTATGTGGGACTATCATTATCAACCTTACATCTTTTGGTATTCACACTATGAATATGTGTAACATCACATTCGAGATTAAATAAGAATAAACCATTGACCAGCGGGGCATGACCATAAAACATATCTCTCATATAAATAGAACAACCATTATCCTCGGATTTAAATGAGTAGCCATCTCGTATTAAACGAGATCCTGATACAATGTTCATGCTCAAAGCTACCACTAAATAACAATTATTGAGTTTTAAAACTAATCTCGTAGGTAAATGTAGAGGTAGCGTGCCGACGGTGATCACATCGACCTTGGAACCATTCCCGACGCGCATCGTCACCTCGTCCTTCGCCGGTCTCCGCTTATTCCGATGCTCCTGTTTTGAGTTACAAATATGAGCAACCGCACCGGTATCAAATACCCAGGAGCTACTACGAGTACTGGTAAGGTACACATCAATAACATGTATAGCACATATACCTTTGGTGTTGCCGGCCTTCTTATCCGCTAAGTACTTGGGGCAGTTCCGCTTCCAGTGACCACTTCCCTTGCAATAAAAACACCCAGTCTCGGGCTTGGGTCCATTCTTTGGCTTCTTCCCGGCAACTCCCTTGCCGTCCTTCTTGAAGTTCTTTTTACCCTTGCCTTTCTTGAATTTAGTGGTTTTATTCACCATCAACACTTGATGTTCCTTTTTGATTTCCACCTCCGCTGATTTCAGCATTGAATATACCTCAGGAATGGTCTTTTCCATCCCTTGCATATTGAAGTTCATCACAAAGCTCTTGTAGCTAGGTGGGAGCGACTGAAGGATTCTGTCAACGAACGCATCATCCGGGAGATTAACTCCCAGCTGAGACAAGCGGTTGTGCAACCCAGACATTTTGAGTATGTGCTTGCTGACGGAACTATTCTCCTCCATCTTACAACTGTAGAACTTGTTGGAGACTTCATATCTCTCGACCCGGGCATGAGCTTGGAAAACCATTTTCAGCTCTTGGAACATCTCATATGCTCCATGTTGCTCAAAACGCTTCTGGAGCCCCGGTTCTAAGCTGTAAAGCATGCCACACTGAACCAGGGAGTAATCATCAACACGGGACTGCCAAGCGTTCATAACGTCTTGGTTTGCTGGGGGTGGTGCTTCACCTAGCGGTGCTTCAAGGACATATGCTTTCTTGGCAGCTATGAGGATGATCCTCAAGTTCCGGACCCAGTCCGTATAGTTGCTACCATCGTCTTTTAGTTTGGTTTTCTCTAGGAACGCGTTGAAGTTGAGGACAACATTAGCGTGGGCCATTTGATCTACAAGACATATTATAAAGATTTTAGACTAAGTTCATGATAATTAAGTTCATCTAATCAAATTATTTAATGAACTCCCACTCAGATAGACATCCCTCTAGTCATCTAAGTGATACATGATCCGATTCAACTAGGTCATGTCCGATCATCACGTGAGACGGACTAGTCATCATCGGTGAACATCTTCATGTTGATCGTATCTTCTATACGACTCATGTTTGACCTTTCGGTCTTCCGTGTTCCGAGGCCATGTCTGTACGTGCTAGGCTCGTCAAGTCAACCTAAGTGCTTTGCGTGTGTAAATCTGGCTTATACCTGTTGTATGCGAACGTTAGAACCTATCACACCCGATCATCACGTGGTGCTTCGGGACAACGGACCTTAGCAACGGTGCACAGTTAGGGGGAACACTTTCTTGAAATTATTGCAAGGGATCATCTTATTTATGCTACTGTCATTCTAAGCAAATAAGATGTAAAACATGATAAACATCACATGCAATCAAATAGTGACATGATATGGCCAATATCATTTTGCTCCTTTTGATCTCCATCTTCGGGGTGCCATGATCATCGTCGTTACCGGCATGACACCATGATCTCCATCATCGTGTCTTCATGAAGTTGTCTTGTCAACTATTACTTCTACTACTATGGCTAACTGTTAGCGATAAAGTAAAGTAATTACAAGACGTATAAGTTGACACGCAGGTCATAAATAAATTAAGACAACTCCTATGGCTCCTGCCGGTTGTCATACTCATCGACATGCAAGTCGTGATTCCTATTACAAGAACATGATCAATCTCATACATCACATATATCATTCATCACATCCTTTTGGCCATATCACATCACATGGCATATGCTGCAAAAACAAGTTAGACGTCCTCTAATTGTTGTTGCAAGTTTTTACGTGGCTGGTATAGGTTTCTAGCAAGAACATTTCTTACCTACGCCAAAAACCACAACGTGATATGCCAATTTCTATTTACCCTTCATAAGGACCCTTTTCATCGAATCCGATCCGACTAAAGTGGGAGAGACAGACACCTGCTAGCCACCTTATGCAACTAGTGCATGTCAGTCGGTGGAACCAGTCTCATGTAAGCGTACGTGTAAGGTCGGTCCGGGCCGCTTCATCCCACGATGCCGCTGAATCAAGATAAGACTAGTAACGGCAAGTAAATTGACAAAATTGATGCCCACAACAACTTGTGTTCTACTCGTGCATAGAAACTACGCATAGACCTAGCTCATGATGCCGCTGTTGGGGATTGTAGCAGAAATTTAAAATTTTCTATGCATCACCAAGATCAATCTATGGAGTCATCTAGCAACGAGAGGGAGAGGAGTGCATCTACATACCCTTGTAGATCGCGAGCGGAAGCGTTCAATAGAACGGGGTTGATGGAGTCGTACTCGTCGTGATCCAAATCACCGATGATCCTAGCGCCGAACGGATGGCACCTCCGCGTTCAACACACGTACGGAGCGAGGACGTCTCCCGCGCCTTGATCCAGCAAGGAGGAGGGAGAGGTTGAGGAAGAGGGCTCCAACAGCAGCACGACAGCGTGGTGGTGGTGGAGCAGCAGTACTCCGGCAGGGCTTCGCCAAGCTCTTGCGGAGGAGGAGAGGTGTTGGGGAGGGGAGGGGCTGTGCCTTGGATGTGGTGTGCAACCCTCCCCTTGCCCCTCTATTTATAGGGGAAGGAGGAAGGGGGCTGACCCCTCTAGATGAGATCTAGAGGGGGGAGGGTGGCGGCCAAGGGGAGGGGGCTTGCCCCCCAAGCAAGGGGGGCGCCCCCCTTAGGGTTTCCCCCAACCCTAGGCGCATGGGCCCAAGGGGGATGCGCCCAGCCCATGTAGGGTTGGTTCCCTTTCCTATAGGGCCCATTAGGCCCTCCGAGAGAGGTGGCCCCTCCCGGTTGACCCCCGGAACCCCTCCGGTGGCCCCGGTACAATACCGATATGCCCCCGAACCTTTCTGGTGACCGTATGACAACTTCCTACATATAAATCTTCACCTCCGGACCATTCCGGAACTCCTCGTGAAGTCTGGGATCTCATTCGGGACTCTGAACAACATTCGGTAATCACATACAAGTCTTCCTAATAACCCTAGCGTCATCGAACCTTAAGTGTGTAGACCCTACGGGTTCGGGAACCATGCAGACATGACCGAGACAACTCTCCGGCCAATAACCAACAGCGGGATTTGGATACCCATGTTGGCTCCCACATGTTCGATGATGATCTCATTAGATGAACCACAATGTCGAGGATTCAAGCAATCCCGTATACAATTCCCTTTGTCAATCGGTACGTTACTTGCCCGAGATTCGATCGTCGGTATCCCAATACCTCATTCAATCTCGTTATCGGCAAGTCACTTTACTCGTTCCGTAATGCATGATCCCGTGACCAACTACTTAGTCACACTGAGCTCATTATGATGATGCATTACCGAGTGGGCCCAGAGATACCTCTCCATCATACGGAGTGACAAATCCCAGTCTCGATTCATGCCAACCCAACAGACACTTCCGGAGATACCTGTAGTGCACCTTTATAGCCACCCAGTTACGTTGTGACGTTTGGTACACCCAAAGCACTCCTACGGTATCCGGGAGTTGCACAATCTCATGGTCTAAGGAAATGATACTTGACATTCAGAAAAGCTCTAGCAGACGAACTACACGATCTTGTGCTATGCTTAGGATTGGGTCTTGTCCATCACATCATTCTCCTAATGATGAGATCCCGTTATTAATTACATCCAATGTCCATGGTCAGGAAACCGTAACCATCTATTGATCAACGAGCTAGTCAACTAGAGGCTCACTAAGGACATGTTGTGGTCTATGTAATCACACATGTATTACAATTTCCGGATAACACAATTGTAGCATGAACAATAGACAATTATCATGAACAAGGAAATATAATAATAACCATTTTATTATTGCCTCTAGGGCATATTTCCAACAGAGATACTGATTGCATTGGTCGTGGAGGAAAGCGGTAAGGCCTGCAATCTGAGCCAACTCATGAAAATCTTCATAAATCCCAGCTGCTCTTAAGAAATCCTCAGAAGGCCATTCACACGCCCGAACCTCCGCGGTGCGAGGCAAATTATACTTAGGCTTCGGTGCCTTCTCCTTCGAGCTTTGGCTCGATGAGCCCCTCAAAAGTCTCCTCATCATTTTTTGAAAAATTCTGAAATTTTTAGTAACTTCAAAATAAAAGTAAACCAAACTCAATAATATTGATAGCAACCACTCCTACAAGTGCCTAGAGCCTATATCATGCATCAAAACTACTTTTGACCATATAAATTTGGCATGCAAGCTCAAGAACAGGGTCACCTAAGCAGCAAAAATTGCAATGAATAAAGCACTAGAACAAAAACTAATTGGACCAATGGAGGAGTCACATACCAGGGAACAATCTCCCCAAGCAATTTTGTGAGAGGTGCTTTGAGCAAGGAGATGGAAAATGGCAGCAAAGAGGGATGGAACTCGTGCTTGAGTTGGTTTTTCGTGTTTGTGGGAGGAAGAAGAAGAGGATGGGTGCAGGAATAAGTGGAGGAGGGCCACCGTGGGCCCACGAGGCAGGGGCACGCCCAGGGGGGTAGGGCGCGCCCTCCACCCTCGTGACCAGGTGGCAGCTCCCCCCGCGGTAATTTTTGCACCATAAATCCTCAAATATTCCCAAAAAATCATATTAAATTGGCATGTCATTCTGAGGACTTTTATTTTCGGCACATTTTTATATTGCACGGATAAATCAGGAAACAGACAGAAAAATACTATTTTTACTTCATTTCAACTAAATAACAGAAAGTATAGAGAGGGTACAGAAGGTTGTGCTTCTAGTTTCATCCATCTCATGCTCGTTAAAAGGAATCCACTAACAAGGTTGATCAGGTCTTGTTAACAAACTCATTCTGATTAACATGAAACCGGAGTAATTTCGAATAACACTAGGTTACCTCAACGGGGATATGTACATCCCCAATAAGAAGTATACCATATTTCTTCTTGACAGTAGGAAGAGGAAATTCAAAACCTCCAAATATAATCGATGGAATTTTTCCGATAGAATTGATACTATGAACTTGAGGTTGTTTCCTCGGAAAGTGTACCGTATGCTCATTACCATTAACATGAAAAGTGACATTGCCTTTGTTGCAATCAATAACAGCCCTGTAGTATTAAGAAAAGGTCTTCCAAGAATAATAGACATACTATCGTCCTCGGGAATATCAAGAATAACAAAGTCCATTAAAATAGTAACATTTGCAACCACAACAGGCACATCCTCACAAATACCGACACGTATAGCAGTTGATTTATCATCCATTTGCAAAGATATTTCAGTTGGTGTCAACTTATTCAAGTCAAGTCTACGATAAAAGAGAGAGGCATAACACTAACACCGGCTCCAAGATCACATAAAGCAGTTTTAACATAGTTTCTTTTAATGGAGCATGGTATAGTAGGTACTCCTGGATCTCCAAGTTTCTTTGGTATTCCACCCTTAAAATTATAATTAGCAAGCATGGTGGAAATTTCAGCTTCTGGTATCTTTCTTTTATTTGCAACAATATCTTTCATGTACTTAGCATAAGGATTCATTTTGAGCATATCAGTCAATCGCATACGCAAAAAGATAGGTCTAATCATTTCAGCAAAGCGCTCAAAATCCTCATCATCCTTTTTCTTGGATGGTTTGGGAGGAAAATGCATGGGTTTCTGAACCCAAGGCTCTCTTTCTTTACCATGTTTCCTAGCAACAAAGTATTTCTTATCATAACGTTGATTCTTTGATTGTGGGTTATTAAGATCAACAGCAGGTTCAATTTCTATATCATTATCATTACTAGGTTGAGCATCATCATTAACATTTTCATTAGGTTCATGTTCATTGCCAGATTGTGTTTCGGCATCAGACATAGATATACCATTTGGATTATCAGGTGGTTCAGCAATAGGTTCACTAGAAGTTTGCACAGTTCTATCATTTTTCTTTTTCTTCCTTTTAGAAGAACTAGGTGCATCAATATTATTTCTCTGAGAATCTTGCTCAATTCTCTTAGGGTGGCCTTCAGGATACAAAGGTTCCTGAGTCATTCTACCAGTTCTAGTAGCCACTTTAACAGCATAATTATTTTTCTTACTATTCATCTCATTGAGCAATTGCTTTTGAGCTTTAAGTACATGTTCTACTTGAGTGGTGACCATAGAAGCATGTTTGCTAACAAGTTTAAGTTCACCTCTAATATTAGCCATATAATCACCCAAATATTTAATCATATCAGCATCTTGTTTTAATTGTCTACCAAAATAAGCATTGAAGTCTTCTTGCTTAAACATAAAATTATCAAACTCATCCAAGCATTGACTAGCAATTTTAGCAGGAGGGATTTCAGCTTTATCATATCTATAGAGAGAATTTACCTTTACTACCTGTGTCGGGTTATCGAGGTCTGGAGGTTCTTCAATAAATAAAGGATTAAGATCATATGTTTCTTCAATAGGCGGTAAGTTAAGACCATGTATTTCTTCAATAGGAGGTAAATTCTTAACATCTTCAGCTTTAATACCTTTTTCTTTCATAGATTTCTTTGCCTCTTGCATATCTTCAGGACCTCTCTTCTTCGGAGTTGGTTTAGGAATAGGATCATTTATTGGAGTAGGAACTGGCTCAGGAGATGGCTTAGGAGGTGCCCAATTATTTTCATTTGTCAACATATTATTCAATAAGATTTTAGCTTCATCCGGTGTTCTTTCCCTGAAAAGAGAACCAGCACAACTATCCAGGTAATCTCTGGAAGCATCGGTTAGTCCATTATAAAATATATCAAGTATTTCATTTTTGTTAAGAGGATGATCAGGCAAAGCATTAAGTAACTTGAGAGGTCTCCCCCAAGCTTGTGGGAGACTCTCTTCTTTAATTTGCACAAAGTTGTATATTTCCTTTAAAGCAGCTTGTTTCTTATGAGCAGGGAAATATTTAGCAGAGAAGTAGTAAATCATATCCTGGGGACGACGCACACAACCAGGATCAAGAGAATTGAACCATATCTTAGCATCACCCTTTAATGAGAATGGAAATATTTTAAGGATATAAAAGTAGCGAGATCTCTCATCATTAGTGAACAAGGTGGCTATATCATTTAATTTAGTAAGATGCGCCACAACAGTTTCAGATTCATAGCCATGAAAAGGATCATATTCAACTAAAGTAATTATATCAGGATCAATAGAGAATTCATAATCCTTATCAGTAACACAGATAGGTGAAGTAGCAAAAGCAGGTTCAGGTTTCATCCTTGCATTTAGAGATTGCTTATTCCATTTAGCTAATAACCTTTTGAGTTCATATCTATCTTTGCAAGCTAAAATAGCTAAAGAAGCTTCTTGATCAAATAAATAAACCTCAGGAATAACAAGTGATTCTTAATCATCACTTTCATCATCATAATCAGATTCAATATTTTCAATCTCTCTAGCCCTAGCAAGTCGTTCCTCGAGAAAATCACCAAGTGGCACGGTAGTATCAAGCATAGAAGTAGTTTTGTCATAAGTATCATGTATAGCAGAAGTAGCATCATCAATAACATGCGACATATCAGAACGAATAGCAGAAGCAGGTTTAGGTGTCGCAAGCTTACTCATAACAGAAGGTGAATCAAGTGCAGAGCTAGATGGCAGTTCCTTACCTCCCCTTGTAGTTGAGGGATAAATTGTTGTCTTAGCATCTTTCAAGTTCTTCATAGTATCCAGCAGATATAAATCCCAAGTGACTCAAAGAATAGAGCTATGCTCCCCGGCAATGGCGCCAGAAATTAGTCTTGATGACCCACAAGTATAGGGGATCGCAACAGCTTTCGAGGGTAGAGTATTCAACCCAAATTTATTGATTCGACACAAGGGGAGCCAAAGAATATTCTCAAGTATTAGCAGCTAAGTTGTCAATTCAACCACACCTGGAAACTTAGTATCTGCAGCGAAGTGTTTAGTAGCAAAGTAATATGATAGTGATGGTAACGGTAACAAAAGAGTAACGAAAGCAAAGTAATGTTTTTGGTATTTTGTAGCGATTGTAACAATAGCAACGGGAAAGTAAATAAGCGTAAACCAATATATGGAAAGCTCATAGGCATCGGATCAGTGATGGATAATTATGCTGGATGTGGTTTCATCATGTAACAGTCATAACATAGGGTGACACAGAACTAGCTCCAATTCATCAATGTAATGTAGGCATGTATTCCGAATATAGTCATACATGCTTATGGAAAAGAACTTGCATGACATCTTTTGTCCTACCCTCCCGTGGCAGCGGGGTCCTAATGGAAACTAAGGGATATTAAGGCCTCCTTTTAATAGAGAACCGGAACAAAGCATTAGCACATAGTGAATACATGAACTCCTCAAACTACGGTCATCACCGATAAGTATCCTGATTATTGTCACTTCGGGGTTAACAGATCATAACACATAATAGGTGACTATAGACTTGCAAGATAGGATCAAGAACTCTCATATATTGATGAAAACATAATAGGTTCAGATATGAAATCATGGTACTCGGGCCCTAGTGACAAGCATTAAGCATAGCAAAGTCATAGCAACATCAATCTCAGAACATAGTGGATACTAGGGATCAAACCCTAACAAAACTAACTCGGTTACATGATAAATCTCATCCAACCCATCACCGTCCAGCAAGCCTACGATGGAATTACTCATGCATGGCAGTGAACATCATGAAATTGGTGATGGAGGATGGTTGAGGATGACGACGGCAACGGATCCCCCTCTCCGGAGCCCCGAACGGACTCCAGATCAGCCCTCCCGAGAGGTTTTAGGGCTTGGTGGCGACTCCGTATCGTAAAACGCGATGAATTCTTCTCTCCTATTTTTTCTCCCCGAAAGCAGATATATAGAGTTGGAGTTGGAGTCGGGAGGTCTCCAGGGGGCCCACGAGGTAGGGGGCGCGCCCTAGGGGGGGCGCCCCCCACCCTCGTGGGTAGGGTGTGGGCCCCTGGTCTTCATCTTTGGCGAGGATTTTTTATTATTTATTGTAAGATATTCCATGGAGTTTCAGGTCATTCCGAGAACTTTTGTTTTCTGCACATAAAACAACATCATGGCAGTTCTGCTGAAAATAGCGTCAGTCCGGGTTAGTTCCATTCAAATCATACAAGTTAGAGTCCAAAACAAGGGCAAACGTGTTTGGAAAAGTAGATACGACGGAGACGTATCAGTATCAAGCATCCCCAAGCTTAATTCTTGCTCGTCCTCGAGTAGGTAAATGATAAAAACAGAATTTTTGATGTGTAATGCTACTTGGCATAATTTCAATGTCATTCTTCTTAATTATGGTGTGAATATTCAGATCCGAAAGATTCAAGACAAAAGTTCAATATTGACATAGAAATAATAATACTTCAAGCATACTAACTAAGCAATTATGTCTCTTCAAAATAACATGGCCAAAGAAAGTTATCCCTACAAAATCATATAGTTTGGCTATGCTCCATCTTCACCACCCAAAGTATTTAAATCATGCACAACCCCGATGACAAGCCAAGCAATTGTTTCATACTTTTAGTGTTCTCGAACTTTTTCAATCTTCACGCAATACATGAGCATGAGCCATGGACATAGCACTATAGGTGGAATAGAATGGTGGTTGTGGAGAAGACAAAAAGGGGGAAGATAGTCTCACATCAACTAGGCGTATCAACGGGCTATGGAGATGCCCATTAATAGATATCAATGTGAGTGAGTAGGGATTGCCATGCAATGGATGCACTAGAGTTATAAGTATATGAAAGCTCAACAAAAAGAACTAAGTGGGTGTGCATCCAAATCGCTTGCTCACGAAGACCTAGGGCATTTTAAGGAAGCCCATCATTGGAATATACAAGCCAAGTGCTATAATGAAAAATTCCCACTAGTATATGAAAGTGATAACATAGGAGACTCTCAATGAAGATCTTGGTGCTACTTTGAAGCATAAGTGTGGTAAAAGGATAGTAGCATTGTCCCTTCTCTCTTTTTCTCTCATTTTTTATCTGGGCCTTTTCTCTTTTTTATGGCCTCTTTTTTTTATTTAGTCCGGAGTCTCATCCCGACTTATGGGGGAATCATAGTCTCCATCATCCTTTCCTCACTTGGGACAATGCTCTAAAAATGATGATTATCACACTTTTTTATTTACTTACAACTCAACAATTACAACTCAATGCTTAGAACAAAATATGACTCTATGTGAATGCCTTCGGCGCTGTACCGGGATATGCAATGAATCAAGGGTGACATGTATGAAAGAATTATGAACGGTGGCTTTGCCACGAATACAATGGCAACTACATGATCACGCAAAGCAATATGACAATGATGGAGCGTGTCATAGTAAACGGGACGGTGGTAAGTTGCATGGAAATATATCTCGGAATGGCTATGGAAATGCCATGATAGGTAGGTATGGTGGCTGTTTTGAGGAAGGTATATGGTGGGTGTATGATACCGGCGAAAGGTGCGCGGTATTAGAGAGGCTAGCAATGGTGGAAGGGTGAGAGTGCGTATGATCCATGGACTCAACATTAGTCATAAAGAACTCATATACTTATTGCAAAAATCTACAAGTTATCAAAGCAAAGTATTACGCGCATGCTCCTAGGGGGATAGATTGGTAGGAAAAGACCATCGCTCGTCCCCGACCGCCACTCATAAGGAAGATAATCAATAAATAAATCATGCTCAGACTTCATCACATAACGGTTCACCATACGTGCATGGTATGGGAATCACAAAATTCAACACAAGTATTTCTCAAATTCACAACTACTCAACTAGCATGACTCTAATATCACCATCTCCATATCTCAAAACAATTATCAAGTATCAAACTTCTCATAGTATTCAACACACTCATAAGAAAATTTTATTATTAATCTTGAATGACTAACATAATTAAAGCAATTTACCACGCTGTTTTGTAGGACTCTCAAAATAAGTGAAGTATGAGAGAACAATGGTTACTATAAAACAAATCCACCAACGTGCTCTAAAAGATATAAGTAAAGCACTTAGAGCAAAAACTATATAACTCAAAAGATATAAGTGAAGCACATAGAGTATTCTAACAATTTCCGAATCATGTGTGTCTCTCTCAAAAGGTGTGTAAAACAAGGATGATTGTGTAAAACTAACAAATAAATACTCAAATAATGCAAGACGCTCCAAGCAAAAGACATATCATGTGGTAAATAAAAATATAGATCCAAGTAAAGTTACAGATGGAAGTAGACGAAAGAGGGGATGCCTTCCGGGGCATCCCCAAGCTTTGGCTTTTAGGTGTCCTTAGATTATCTTGGGGGTGCCATGGGAATCCCCAATCTTAGGCTCTTGCCACTCCTTGTTCCATAATCCATCAAATCTTTACCCAAAACTTGAAAACTTCACAACACAAAACTTAAAGTAGAAAATCTCGTGAGCTCCGTTAGCGAAAGAAAATAGAACACCACTTCAAGGTACTGTAATGAACTCATTATTTATTTATATTGGTGTTAAAACTACTGTATTCCAACTTCTCTATGATTTATAAACTATTTTACTAGCCATAGATTCATTAAAATAAGCAAACAACACATGAAAAACAGAATCTGTCAAAAATAGAACAGTCTGTAGTAATTTGTAGCTAACGCAAGATCTGGAACCCCAAAAATTCTAAAATAATTTGCTGGACGTGAGGAATTTATCTATTAATCATATTAAAAAAAATTAACTAAATTGCACTTTCCAAATAAAAATGACAGCAATTCTCGTTAGCGCAAAAGTTTCTGTTTTTTTACAGCAAGATTAAAAAGACTTTCCCCAAGTCTTCCCAATGGTTCTACTTGGCACAAACACTAATTAAACACAAAAAACACAACCAAAAAAGAGGCTAGATAAATTATTTATTACTAAACATGAGCAAAAAGCAAGGAATAAAAATAAAATTGGGTTTCCTCCCAACAAGCGCTATCGTTTAACGCCCCTAGCTAGGCATAAAAGCAAAGATAGATCTAGGTATTGCCATCTTTGGTAGGCAATCCATAAGTGGCTCTCATAATAGATTCATATGGTAATTTAATTTTCTTTCTAGGTAAGTGTTCCATGCCTTTCCTTAATGGAAATTGGAATCTAATATTCCCTTCCTTCATATCAATAATTGCACCAACCGTTCTAAGGAAAGGTCTACCAGAAATAATAGGACATGAAGGATTGCAATCTATGTCAAGAACAATAAAATATACGGGCACATAATTCCTATTTGCAACAATAAGAACATCATTAATTCTTCCCATAGGTTTCTTGATAGTGGAATCCGCAAGGTGCAAGTTTAAAGAGCAATCATCAAAATCACGGAAACCTAGCAAATCACTCAAAGTCTTAGGAATCGTGGAAACACTAGCATAAAAATCACACAAAGAATAGCACTCATGATCTTTAATTTTAATTTTAATAGTAGGTTCCCACTCATCATAAAGTTTTCTAGGGATAAAAACTTCCAACTCAAGTTTTTCTTCATAAGATTGCACGAACGCATCAACGATATGTTTGGTAAAGGCTTTATTTTGACTATAATCATGAGGAGAATTTAGTATAGATTGCAACAAGGAAATACAATCTATCAAAGAGCAATTATCATAATTAAATTCCTTGAAATCCAAAATAGTGGGTTCATCGATATTTAAAGTTTTGACTTCTTCAATCCCACTTTTAACAATTTTAGCATCAAGATCTAAAGACTCCGAATTTTTGGAACGCCTTCTAGGTAAAGGTGGATCATATTCAGTCCCATAATTATCAAGATTCATATTACAAAACAAAGATTTAATAGGGGACACATCAATAACTTTTAGATCTTCATCTTTGTTAACATGGAACCTAGAAGAGCACGCTTTTAGAAAGCAATCTTTCTTAGCACGCATCCTAGTGGTTCTTTATTTGCACTCATCAATGGAAATTCTCATAGCTTTGAGAGACTCATTGATATCATGCTTAGGTGGAATAGATCTAAGTTTCAAAGAATCAACATCAAGAGAAATTCTATCAACGTTCCTGGCCAACTCATCAATCTTAAGCAATTTTTCTTCAATCAAAGCATTGAAATTCTTTTGCGAAGTAATAAATTCCTTAATATTAGATTCAAAATCAGAGGGCATCTTATTAAAATTTCCATAAGAATTGTTGTAGGAGTTACCATAATTATTAGAGGAATTACTAGGATAAGGCCTAGGATTAAAGTTTCCTCTATACGCGTTGTTACCAAAATTATTCCTACCAACAAAATTCACATCCAAAGATTCATTATTATTCTCAATCAAAGTAGACAAAGGCATATCATTAGGATCAGAAGAAACACTTTTATTAGCAAATAATTTCATAAGTTCATCCATCTTTCCACTCAAAACATTAATTTCTTCTATCGCATGCACTTTCTTATTAGTAGATCTTTCGGTGTGCCATTGAGAATAATTAACCGTAATATTATCTAGGAGTTTAGTAGCTTCTCCTAAAGTGATTTCCATAAAAGTGCCTCCCGCGGCCGAATCTAAAAGGTTTCTAGAAGCAAAATTCAATCCGGCATAAAAATTTTGTATAATCATCCATAAATTCAAACCATGTGTAGGGCAATTACGTATCATTAATTTCATCCTCTCCCAAGCTTGTGCAACATGTTCATGATCAAGTTGCTTAAAATTCATAATATCGTTTCTAAAAGAGATTATCTTAGCGGGAGGAAAATACTTAGAGATAAAAGCATCTTTGCACTTATTCCATGAATCAATACTATTTTTAGGCAAAGACGAAAACCAAGCTTTAGCACGATCTCTAAGAGAAAACGGGAATAGCTTCAATTTAACAATATTATTATCCACATCTTTCTTCTTTTGCATATCACACAATTCAACGAAGTTGTTTAGATGGGTAGCGGCATCTTCACTAGGAAGGCTGGAAACGGATCTTTCATGACAAAATTCAGCAAAGCAGCATTAATTTCACAAGATTCAGCATCGGTAAGAGGAGCAATCGGAGTGCTAATAAAATCATTGTTGTTGGTATTAGTAAAGTCACACAATTTGGTATTATCTTGAGCCATCGTGACAAGCAAGCAATCCAACACACAAGCAAACAAGAGACGAGCAAAAAGAGGCGAATAGAGAAAGAGGAGGAGGACGAAGAGAGAGAGGGCGAATAAAACGGCAAGGGTGAAGTGGGGGAGAGGAAAGCGAGAGGCAAATGGCAAATAATGTAATGCGGGAGATAAGGGTTTGTGATGGGTACTTGGTATGTTGACTTTTGCGTAGACTCCTCGGCAACGGCGCCAGAAATCCTTCTTTCTACCTCTTGAGCACTGCGTTGGTTATCCCTTGAAGAGGAAAGGGTGATGCAGCAGAGCAGCGTAAGTATTCCCCTCAGCTTTTGAGAACCAAGGTATCAATCTAGTAGGAGGCCATGCACGAGTCCCTCGCACCTACACAAACAAATAAACTCCTCGCAACCAACGCGATAAAGGGGTTGCCAATCCCTTCACGGTCACGTACGAGAGTGAGATCTGATAGATATGGTAAGATAATATTTTTGGTACTTTTATGATAAAGAGAAATAAAGATGCAAGTAAAATAAATGGCAAAGGAAATAACTAAGTATTGGAAGATTAATATGATGGAAAATAGACCCGGGGGCCATAGGTTTCACTAGTGGCTTCTCTCGAGGGCATAAGTATTATGGTGGGTGAACAAATTACTGTTGAGCAATTGACATAATTGAGCTTATGAGAATATCTAGGTATGATCATGTATATAGGCATCACGTCCGAGACAAGTAGACCGACTCCTGCCTGCATCTACTACTATTACTCCACACATCGACCGCTATCCAACATGCATCTAAAGTATTAAGTTCAAGAGAACAGAGTAACGCTTTAAGCAAGATGACATGATGTAGAGGGATAAACTCATGCAATATGATATAAACCCCATCTTGTTATCCTCGATTGCAACAATACAATACGTGCCTTGCTGCCTCTACTGTCACTGGGAAAGGACACCGCAAGATTGAACCTAAAGCTAAGCACTTCTCCCATTGCAAGAAAGATCAATCTAGTAGGCCAAACCAAACTGATAATTCGAAGAGACTTGCAAAGATAACCAATCATACATAAAAGAATTCAGAGAAGATTCAAATATTGTTCATAGATAAACTTCATCATAAACCCACAATTCATCGGTCTCAACAAACACACTGCAAACGAAGATTACATCGAATAGATCTCCACAAGAGAGGGGGAGAACTTTGTATTGAGATCAAAAAAGAGAGAAGAAGCCATCTAGCTAATAACTATGGACCCAAAGGTCTGAAGTAAACTATTCACACTTCATCGGAGAGGCTATGGTGTTGATGTAGAAGCCCTCCGTGATCGATACCCCCTCCGGCGGAGCTCCGGAAAAGGCCCCAAGATGGGATCTCGTGGATACATAAAGTTATGGCGGTGGAATTAGGGTTTTGGCTCCATATCTGGTAGTTTGGGGGTACGTAGGTATATATAGGAGGAAGAAGTATGTCGGTGGAGCAACATGGGCCCCACGAGGGTGGAGGGCGCGCCTAGGGGGGGGGGGTAGGCACACCCCCCTACCTCGTGCCCTCCTGGTTGATGTCTTGACATAGGGTCCAAGTCCTCTGGATCACGTTTGTTTCAAAAATCACGTTCCCGAAGGTTTCATTCCGTTTGGACCCCGTTTGATATTATTTTTCCGCGAAACTCTGAAATTGGCAAAAAACAACAATTATTGGTTGGGCCTCCGGTTAATAGGTTAGTCCCAAAAATAATATAAAAGTGTATAATAAAGCCCAATAATGTCCAAAACAGGATATAATATAGCATGGAACAATAAGAAATTATAGATACGTTGGAGACGTATCAGCCACCGGCCTCACCATCAACTTCTCTAAAACCACCATGGCTACCCTACACACAGATGAAACTCTAGCTGATGCTGCTGCTCTTGCCATGGGATGCTCGCGCGCACCCTTCCCTCAAACTTATTTGGGACCCCCCCTTGCTCCCACCAAGCCCCCCTCCAATGTGTTTGCCCCCTTAATTGCACGCTCTCGGAAATTACTAACTGGTTGGTGCGCAAAACTTTTGGACAAAGGCGATCGGTTCATCCTCATATCTGCGGTCCTCGACTCTCTCCTTACATACTTCATGTATGTATTCCGTATCCCAAAAAAGACCCTCAAAGTCATCAACTCTCTAAGGAGGTCATTTTTCTAGGCTGGTGAAGATGCCTGCTCGGGTGCTCAGTGCCTGATTGCGTGGAAAAACGTTTGCTTGCCCAAAAAATTCGGTGGGCTAGGGCTCAAAAACCTACACGTTCAAAACAACTGCCTCCTAATGAAGTTTGTCGTCAAAGCACTCTCCTCCGTTCAGTCACCTTGGCTAGATTGGCTAGACCTCCAACACCCAAACGCCCTCGTCTCTTCAGCCCCCCAAACCTCCTTCTTGTGCCGCACCATAACCCAACAGATACCCACCCTTCAGTCAATAACCTTTGTTCTCACCAACAGTGACACACACACATACTTCTGGCTGGATACTCGGCTCACACCAAAACCCCTAGCTTCCATGTTCCCACACCTCTTCTCGCACTCCACTCTACAACTGGTTAAAGTAGCTAACATTTTGCGCTTCGGTATCGAAGCCAACCTCCGTAATTGTCTCTCCCTAACAGCAGAACGAGAGCTTGCTTCGCTTTTGGCTGTTTTGCAAGACTTCACGCCATCAACTGAGGAAGATCAATGGTTCCTACGCCAGGGGCATGACTTCTCCACCAAGAAAGCATACGGCACACTCATGACTAAGCCAGACATAGATCCCACTGCCTCCCTCATCTGGGGCACCAAGGTTCCTCGCAAGATCAAGATTTTTGCTTGGCTTCTCTTCAAAGATCGCCTCAACTTGGCTGTGAACCTCGCCATAAGCACATAATCTCCTCCAACCTATGCCCTCGCTGTGCTACATCACCTGAAGATTCCACTCACATCTTCATCACTTGCCCCCTTGCCAATAGGATTTGGCAATGACTCGGTTTCCTGCCCTTGTCCGACGATCTCAACGAGCTCTGGGATACACCGCTGCCCCAACATCTACCCACAATGCATGGTCCTTCGTCCTCCTCGCCTTACTTTGGAAGATTTGGGCAGCACGTAATGACATGCTGTTTAGGAGTATCGATCAATGTTCTGTAATAACAATTAGGAACCTGATCTCTGACATAGACCTTTGGTCACACCGCCTTGACTCGGGTGACAAGGAGGCAGTTTTCTCGTGGTGTTCCTTCCTCTCTGCACGTTGCACCATGCCACTTTAATTTTGTACTTACTGCTTCCGCAGTCGTTTGAGTAATATATTCAGGTGGGGGACTCCCCCCGGTGATTCTAAAAAAACAAATTGGGATATCGGTGAAAGACAAGTTACGCGAGAAGAGTTAAATTCTATGAAGATCACTAGTTTGGCAGCTCTAGGCTGGCCATCCAGTTTCGGGAGCTCTATGTATATAAAAGAATTAAATCTACTAATATAGCACTCCTGCCAAGCATTTGGAGTACTATGGCGTGAGTATTTTCCGAGCTAACATGTGTTGCCTTCTTATTTGTTTTTTAGCCGAAACCGTAAAACAATCGTTCTGCGGTAATTTTCATTAATTAACTAAATAAAGTACATATATTACAATACATTCCCAAGCTAGTGGGTCAACCAATGCCTGTTCTATGAAACATCGAAGCGATTATAGGTGTTGTGCTATTCAATTACTGATCAACGTGGCCTTCTCTTGCTTTGCTCTAACACTGGTAATCTGAAGGCTTTCTCTCAGGTAGAATTTCTAAGAATCTAGGTGTATTGGTGTCCTTCTGAAGATCTTATCATTCCTTGTTAGCCAGAGGCTCCAGCAGCCCATAATAACAATCTCCATTGCAACTTCTGCAGGCAGTTGACCCAGAGTGAGGAGTATTTCATCATTGGTAGAGATGCCTCTGTCTTTGAAGGGGTGATTGAGTTCCAACATATCCAAGCAAACTGACAGTCCCAAAATAGGTCGATAGTAGTCTCTTCAGTGCCATCCCCACATAAGGTGCAACTGTATTCCTCAAGATACATACTTCTGCGGTGTAGCATGTTTGTGGTACTGATCCTGTCATGAAGGAGCCAGAAGAAAATTTTGTGTCTGAGTCTGTAGGCCGTTTTCCAAAGCATCTTGAAGATGATGTGAGCTGTGCTTGTTCCCATGAGCACTTTGTATAATTTCATGGAGGAAAATTTCATAGAGCTACCACATGTAGACCAGTAATCTCTATCAGTTGTGATTGATCTGTTCATGATGATCCCTTCAATGTCATTGAACTGGTTAAATGCTTGCAGAGATAATGGTCCGTGGAACAGTTGACTGAGGTCTTCTAGTTGCTGCACATTACCAAGAGTGATTTCTTTGTTGATTGCAAAAGAGTATAGCTCTGGATATTGAGTTTGCAGTGGGGTGTCTTTCCATTTGTCAGCCCAAAATCTTATTGTGTCTCTAGTGCCAGCTTTACAAACATGTAAGTGCCTGAAAGTTGGAAGAAGCTTGAGAATTTCTTTCCACCAAAAGATCCAATAATTCTTTCTCCAGGTAATGAGTTTTGGTAGTATGTTTCCCAGATAATATTCACCCATGGAACATCAGCTCTGTTGAAGAACTTATGCAGAGATTTCATGAGCAGAGTTTTATTATGAGTGTGCAAATCAAGAACTCCAAGTCCTTCATGGGATTTAGGCTTGCATACTTGTTCCCATGAGATAAGTGCAACACCTCTGTCATGTGTACCATATTTCCTCCAGAAACGGTTCATGAGGTAGGAATTGATTTGCTTAATCATAGTTTTTGGGATCATCAGTGTGCACATGAAGAAGGTTGGCATGCTTGTAAAAACTGACTTGATGAGAGTGAGTTTATCCCCGGTGGAAAGCAAGGTGGAACAGCCCAGAAGCCTGTTTTCAATCCTCTTTTAACATAGGCACAAAATGTTCAATTTTTGGTTTGACAGTGCAGAGAGGCAGCCCAAGGTAGGTGTGGGGAAGAGTGCCAATCTTATAGCCCAGCAGATTTGATAACTCTTGCATCTTGTCAGGAGGAGTGTTGATAGAGACCATAGTGGATTTAGAGTAGTTGATCTTAAGCCCAGTGTATTCTGCATAGTAGTTAAGCAAATTTTTGATCTGTTGGGCCTGCCTGTTGTCTACTTGAGCCAGCAAAATGGTGTCATCTACATACTGAATAATAGGATAATCTAGGCTGGAGTTGTGCCTCAATGGGGGCTGGCAGTAGAATTGTGCATTGCTTCATTAATCATGGATTGAAGAACATCTGCAGCAATGACAAATATCAAAGGAGAGGGCGGGTCTCCTTGCCTCACACCTTTCTTACAGACAAATTGTTTGCCAGGGATCCCATTAAGTGAAACATAGGAAAACCCAGTACCATAAATCATCTTAATCCACTGAATCCACTTGGCTCCAAAGCCTTTAGCCTGAAGAACTTGTATAATAGTATCATGACTGAGCATATCAAAAGACTTCTCAAAATCCAACTTTATCAGGAAAAGTTCTTCTCTACTGTGGAAACATTGATGAACATACTCATAAGCCCAGGCCAAGGAATCTTGAATGCATCTCCTGTTCAGAAAGCCATATTAATTTTTATGCACTAGTTTTAAAATGATTATCTGCAATCTGTTGGCCAAGAGCATAGTGATGATCTTAAGAGTACAATTCAGCAAAGAGATGGGCCTGAAGTCTGAGGGACAAGTTGCATTGTCATTCTTTGGAATAAGTGTTATGAAGGAGTAGTTGATACTCTGTAAGTTAACTTTCCCAGCATGAAAGTCACTGATGAGATTGTAGAAATCCCGTGCAATAATATCCCAGCAGTGTTTAAGGAAAGCAACATTAAAACCATCTGGTCCTCGAGATTTATCACGTGGCATATGTTTAATCACCTTGTCAATCTCCTCCTTGGTGAAAGTGAAGGAAATATGCCCTAGAGGCAATAATAAATTTGTTATTTATATTTCCTTGTATCATGATAAATGTTCATTATTCATGCTAGAATTGTATTAACCGAAAACTTGATACATGTGTGGATACATATACAAAACAAAGTGTCCCTAGTATGCCTCTACTTTACTAGCTCGTTAATCAAAGATGGTTAAGTTTCCTGACCATAGACATGTGTTGTCATTTGATGAACAGGGTCACATCATTAGGAGAATGATGTGATGCACAAGACCCACCCGTTAGCTTAGCATAATGATCGTTAAGTTTTATTGCTATTGCTTTCTTCATGACTTATACATATTCCTCTGACTATGAGATTATGCAACTCCCGAATACTGGAGGAACGCCTTGTGTGCTATCAAACGTGACAACGTAACTGGGTGATTATAAAGATGCTCTACAGGTGTCTCCAAAGGTGTTTGTTGGGTTGGCATAGATCAAGATTAGGATTTGTCACTCCGAGTATCGGGGAGATATCTCTAGGCCCTCTCAGTAATGCACATCACTATAAGCCTTGCTAGCAATGTGACTAATGAGTTAGTTACGGGATGATGCATTACAGAACGAGTAAAGAGACTTGTCCATAATGAGATTGAACTAGGTATGATGATACCGACGATCGAATCTCGGGAAAGTAGCATACCGATGACAAAGGGAATAATGTATGTTGTTATTGCGGTTTGACCAATAAAGATCTTTGTAGAATATGTAGGAACCAATATGAGCATCCAGGTTCTGCTATTGGTTATTGACCGGAGATGTGTCTCGGTCATGTCTACATAGTTCTTGAACCCGTAGGGTCCGCACGCTTAATGTTCAAAGACGATTTGTATTATGAGTTATGTGATTTGGTGACCGAAGATTGTTTGGAGTCCTGGATGAGATCACGGACATGACGAGGAGTCTTGAAATAGTCGAGAGGTGTAAAGATTGATATATTGGACGAAGGTATTCGGACACCGGAATGGTTTCGGGACATTTCAAATATTTATCGGAGTACCGAGGGGTTACCGGAACCCCCCGGGAAAGTAATGGGCCTTCCTGGGCCATAGGGGAGACAGAGGGGAACCCACAAGGGTGCCCCCCAAGGGAGTTCGAATTGGACAAGGGGGAGGGGGAGCGGCCCCTTTCCTCTTTCCCTCTCCCTCTCCTTCCCTTTTCCCCTCCGATAGAAAGGAAAGGGGGCCGACTAGGATTGGGAGTCCTAGTCGGTTTCCCCCTTATGGCACGCCCCTTGTGGCCGGCCTCCTCCCCTTCTCCTTTATATATGGGGGCAGGGGGAACCCCATAGCACAACAGTTATTCTCTTAGCCGTGTGCGGTGCCCCCCTCCACTGTTTACTCCTCCGGTCATAGCATCGTAGTGCTTAGCCTAAGCCCTGCATGGATCACATCACCATCAACGTTACCATGCCATCGTGCTGACGAAACTCTCCCTCGACCCTCTGCTATATCAAGAGTTCGAGGGTCGTCATTGAGCTGAACGTGTGTTGAACTCGGAGGTGTCGTACATTCGGTACTAGATCGGTTGGATCGTGAAGACATTTGACTACATCAACCACGTTAACCAAACGCTTCCGCTTTCGGTCTACGAGTGTACGTGGACAGACTCTCACCCTCTTGTTGCTATGCATCTCCTAGATAGATCTTGCATGATCGTAGGATTTTTTTTGAAATTGCATGCTACGTTCCCCAACAGTGGCATCCGAGCCAGGTCTATGCGTAGATGATATGCACGAGTAGAACACAAAGAGTTGTGGGCGATAATAGTCATACTACTTACCACCAACGTCTTATTTTGATTCGGTGGTATTGTTGGATGAAGCGGCCCGGACCAACCTTACATGACCACGTTCATGAGACCGGTTCCACCGACAGACATGCAACTTGTTTTGCATAAAGGTGGCTGGCGGGTGTCTGTTTCTCCAACTTTAGTTGAATCAAATTTGACTACGTCGGTCCTTGTTAAAGGTTAAAACAACACACTTGATGAAAAATCGTTGTGCTTTTGATGCGTAGGTAAGAATGGTTCTTGTTAGAAGCCCGTAGAAGCCACGTAAAACTTGCAACAACAAAGTAGAGGACGTCTAACTTGTTTTTGCAGGGCATGCTGTGATGTGATATGGTCAAGACATGATGTGATATAAGTTATTGTATGAGATGATCATGTTTTGTAAAAGTTATCGGCAACTGGCAGTAGCCTTATGGTTGTCGCTTTATTGTATGAAATGCAATCGCCATGTAATTGCTTTACTTTATCACTATGCGGTAGCGATAGTTGTAGAAGCAATAGTTGGCGAGATGACAACGATGCTACGATGGAGATCAAGGTGTCAAGCCGGTGACGATGGAGATCATGATGGTGCTTTGGAGATGAAGATCAAAGGCACAAGATGATGATGGCCATATCATGTCACATATTTTGATTGCATGTGGTGTCTATCTTTTATGCATCTTATTTTGCTTAGTACGGCGGTAGCATTATAAGATGATCCCTCAGTAAATTTCAAGGTATAAGTTCTCTCCCTGAGTATGCACCATTGCTACAGTTCATTGTGCCGAGACACCACGTGATGATCGGGTGTGATAAGATGTACATTCACATACAACGGGTATAAGACAGTTTTGCATGTGCAGAATACTCAGGTTAAACTTGGCGAGCCTAGCATATACAGATATGGCCTCGGAACACTGAGACCGAAAGGTCGAACGTGAATCATATAGTAGATATGATCAACATAGAGATGTTCACCATTGAAAACTACTCCATATCACGTGATGATCAGACATGGTTTAGTTGATATGGACCACGTGATCATTTAGATGACTAGAGGGATGTCTATCTAAGTGGGAGTTCTTAAGTAATATGATTAATTGAGCCTTAATTTGTCATGAACTTAGTCCTGATAGTTTTTGCATATCTATGTTGTTGTAGATCAATGGCCCGTGCTACCGTTCCCTTGAATTTTAATGTGTTCCTAGAGAAAGCTAAGTTGAAAGATGATCGTAGCAACTACACGGGTTGGGGCCGTAACTTGAGGATTATCCTCATTGCTGCACAGAAGAATTACTTCCTGGAAGCACCGCTAGGTGCAAGGCCTGATGCAGGAGCAACTCCGAACGTTATGAACGTCTGGCAAGCTAAATCTGATGACTACTCGATAGTTCAGTGTGCCATGCTTTACGGCTTAGAATCGGGACTTCAAAGACGTTCTGAACGTCATGGAGCATATGAGATGTTCCAAAAGTTGAAGTTAATATTTCAAGCAAATGCCCGAGTTGAGAGATATGAAGTATCCAACAAGTTCTATAGCTGCAAGGTGGAGGAGAACAGTTCTGTCAGTGACCACATACTCAGAAAGCCTGGGTACCATAACCACTTGACTCCTGGGAGTTAATCTTCCGGATGATAGTGTTATTGACAGAATTCTTCAATCACTGTGTAACGCCCTCGATGCGGCTATATCTCCCACGTGTTGAAGCACGACTTAGAGGCATAACCGCATTGAAAGCAATGTCGCAAGTGAGGTAATCTTCACAAACAACCCATGTAATACATAAAGCGAAAGAGATACATAGTTGGCTTACAATCGCCACTTCACACAATTACATGAATAAAGCATTACATCATCCAAATAAACTCAAGGTCCGACTATGAAACCAAAATAAAGGAAGACCACCCCAAATGCTACACATATCCCTGATCGTCCCAACTGGGCTCCACTACTGATCGACTGAAATGAAACAACACAATGGACAAGATCTTCTTCGAGCTCCTCCTTGAGCTTGGTTGCGTCATCTGCACGCTATCATCGGCACCTGCAAACTGGTTTTGGAAGTATCTGTGAGTCACGGGGACTCAGAAATCTCGCACCCTCGCGATCAAGACTATTTAAGCTTATAGGTAGGGTAAAATGTATGAGGTGGAGCTGCAGCAAGCGACTAGCATATATGGTGGCTAACATACACAAATGAGAGCGAGAAGAGAAGGCAAAAGCACGGTCGAACAACTATGATCAAGAAGTGATCCTAGAACAACCTACGTCAAGCATTACCCCAACACCGTGTCCACTTCCCAGACTCCACCGAAAAGAGACCATCACGGCTACACACGCGGTTGATGTATTTTAATTAAGATCAACTTCAGGTTTTCTACAACCGAACATTAACAAATTCTCATCTGCCCATAACCGCGGGCACGGCTTTCGAAAGTTCAAATCCCTGTAGGGGGTCCCAAGTTAGCCCATCACAAGCTCTCACGGTCAACGAAGGATATTCCTTCTCCCAAGACAATCCGATCAGGCTCGGCATCCCGGTTACAAGACATCCTCGACAATGGTAAAACAAGTCCAGCAACACCGCCCGAATGTGCCGACAAATCCCGATAGGAGCTACACATATCTCGTTCTCAGGGCACACTCAGATAGGTCAAGCTACGAGTAAAACCAGCCCTCAAGTTGCCCCGAGGTGGCCCCGCAGGCTGCCCAGTTTGGACCAACACTCAGAGGAGCACTAGCCCAGGGGGTTTAAATAAAGATGTCCCTTGAGTCTGCAGAACACAAGGGAAAGAAAAGGCTAGGTGGCGAATGGTAAAACCAATGTTGGGCATTGCTGGAGGAGTTTTATTCAAGGCGAACTGTCAAGGGGTTCCCATTATAACCCAACCGTGTAAGGAACGCAAAATCCGGGAACATAACACCGATATGACGGAAACTAGGGTGGCAAGAGTGGAACAAAACACCAGGCATAAGGCCGAGCCTTCCACCCTTTACCAAGTATATAGATGCATTAATTAAATAAGAGATATTGTGATATCCCAACAAAATATCCATGTTCCAACATGGAACAAACTCCAATCTTCACCTGCAACTAACAACGCTATAAGAGGGGTTGAGCAAAGCGATAACATAGCCAAACAACGGTTTGCTAGGACAAGGTGGTTAGAGGCTTGGCTTAACCATATGGGAGGCATGATAATAAAGTGGTAGGCATCGTAGCATAGGCATAACAAAAGAGCGAGCAACTAGCAAGCAAAGATAGAAGTGATTTCGAGGGTATGGTCATCTTGCATGAAATCCCGCAAGGAAGAAGAACGAGTCCATGAAGAAGACAAACGGACGTAGTCGAACGGTTCCTCACAATGCGATGTAATTGGAACCAACCTGAAGAAGCAACACCGGAAATAAGCACACAACATAGTAAACAACCAACACATGAACATGGCATGATATGCGAGATGCGGTATGCGGTGCATATGCATGATTTGGAAAGGAATGATTGAACCTGGCCTCAACATGTAAATCCATGAGTGCCACTGGAAAGGTGAGGTGATTTCGGTTGAAATCGATATAAAGATCACCGGAATCGGATGCACGGTTTGGAAATGGCAAGCAAAACAAATATGGCACCGGTCTGCGATAAACAGCAAGTAGACTTCTAAATGCATCAAGTTAAATATGCTACAACACTCAAACATAGCAAAAAAATACATGGCAGGGATCCACTCATGATGCTTGACAAAAGATGAACATTGAGCTACGGCTAATTCATCCATTAACAGGTTCAAACAAGCATGGCAAAAGTGCAAATGATAACAGGTTTCAGACTTAGTGAAATTAACACAAGTCTGGAATTTATCAGCAGGAAGCAATCTTTAGAGCATGAAAACTACATGCTACAGGAACATATCAAGGCAAAGAAAGGCATGGCATGAAGCTACTCTAAGAATATAACAAAAGTCCATTAGTGACCTTGAGCCAAAAGGGAGCATAAAATACAATTGCAAGCATTTGAACATGGCAAAAACATAAACAAATTCAGACTTAGTGAAAAACTGGAGCATGCAAAACAGATTAACAGGTAGGCATGTTTACGAGCTCGATGCACTCACTACAGAGCATGGCATGACAAACTAAGCATACACCCATCAAGAAGACATGGCATAGAATCTAGACATGTCAAGAACAACAACATAGCTTGCACGGATCAATAGCAACAACCTCGGCAAAATCGCTAAACATGTTAGCAATCTGCCAGGAACATTTTATAGCAAAAGTAGACCTCGATTGACTCAAGCTAGGGTGCTCCATAAATGCAAACAAAGACATGGATGGATAGAGCACCACAATATTAACAAAACATCCTTACTGATCATCCTCAAAAGAGGCACAGATCACTAGGAAACAACATGAACATATGGCATAAAACAATAACAGGACAAGGACTTAGTGAAATTCTAAGTCCCTGAAATCAGCATCACTGAGTAAGCTACTTTGCATGCTTGTGCTAGTCACCACAAAGATCACAAAAATACATGGCATACACCCCTGTAAAGATCACATGGCATATAACAAAACACATGTAGAGCTCGGGATCATAGCATGCACACATTAATCATGGCAAAAATGACAAAAGGCCATTTGCTGAAACAGATCTGCAACTTTCCTCACATAGCCCTCTTCCAACAGCATTTCGGGCATCAAGATGAGCTCAAATGAAAATGATGCAATGAGATGAAATGATGTACTCGTCGAGACGAACATTTAGATATGCTACACGCACGAATCGGAGCTACGATGACAGAGTTATGACATGATGAAAATGCCCAAAAATTATGGAGAGAGAGGGAAAAGTCAACCCTAGGGTTTCGTCCGGATCTGGATCTGAGGCGGCGCGCTCTTTGAGGTTCATCGGAATCCCAATTCGCAGGAGGAGGGAGTCGCCAGACTTGCCGCCGGGGTGGAAGGAGGCACCGGAGAGCTCGGGGCGGCCGGATCCGGCGACGGCGGTGCCGGAGCGGCGTCCTCGGAAGGCGCGCGTGAAGGCGGCGGCGATGGCCGGCTGCGGCGCGGGCTGGAGCTGCAACAGGGCGGCGATGGCGCCAGCGAGCAGGCGGCGGAGGCGGCTCGGCGAGGAGGCGCGGTGTGGGTGGCGGAGCACTGCGGTGAGGAGGCGCAGGATGCGGGCGGCGGCGCTAGCGCGATGGGCTGCGGGGGCCGGCCCCGGGCCGGGCGCGGTGCGGGAGGAGAGAGAGGGCGGCGGGATGACGTGGCGGTAGGGGATTCGCTGAGGAGGGCGGCGCAGACATGTCTGGTGGCGCGGGGGTTTTTGTCCAGGCGCGAGGTAGAGGAAGGCTAGGGTTTCATCCGCGAATTTTTGGGAGGGGGTCACGTATTTATAGGTAGAGGGAGCTAGGAAGCTCCAAATGAGGTGCGGTTTTCAGCCACGCGATCGTGATCGAATGACCGAGATGATGGAGGAGGTTTTGGTGGGTTTTGGGCCAAATTGGAGGGGTGTTGGGCTGCACCACACACGAGGCCTTTCGGTCCCTTGGTTAACCGTTGTAGTATCAAACGAAGTCCAAATGGCACGAAACTTGACAGGCGGTCTACCGGTAGTAAACCAAGGCCGCATGACAAGTCTCGGTCCAATCTGAGAACGTTTAACACTCGCACACGAAAAGAGTTAGAAAGGGACACCGCGTGACATAGGAGCGCCGGATTGCAAAATGGACAACGGGGAAAATGCTCGGATGCATGAGACGAACATGTATGCAAATGAAATGCACATGATGACATGATATGAAATGCATGACACGCAAGCAATTACAAGGCAACAACAGTGAATAACTGGACGACACCTGGCACATCGGTCTCGGGGCGTTACAACACTCGACCACTACGAGAGGATCTCGTCCCGAGATCTAGAATGGCACCGGAGGGAAAACGGAAGGGAAAGAGAAGAGGTAAAACTAAGTTGCTTATTTGACAAACGAGTGAAACCACGAGCCTTGAGAGGTTGAACAAATTGAAAGTAATAATGCAACAAAGAAGACAAAGTTGAAAGCACTCCGGTAGGGAAGAGTAATGAGGAAGAACAACTTCGAGCAGCACTCCGGTTGAAAAGATAAGCAAGGCTTGATAAAATGAATGAACTTGAGCAGTGGGCACACACTCCGATTAAATGGATAAGCATGAAAAGAACATGATCTTGACAAGAACAAGAAGAAGGGTAGAAGAGAGCAACATGATGATGCCTCCGGAAGAAAAGAGAGAATGGAAAGGAGTGAACGAAGTAGAAAACAAGATCTTGGCAGAGCACGCTTACAACAAAGGCTAGAGCAGAGTTGTTGGAAAACCAACAGCGAAAAGAATAAGCTTGATATGGTCTTATGGAATACATCTCAAATTATGAGGTGACAACCTGCCACTTACGGAAAAAGATTGGATTGATATCAACGAGGAGACGAGAAACTTATTTCACCGGGAGGATAAAAGAAGAACTTGGGTCATTTATAAGCACCATAAATAGTAAGAATCCTTAGGGAAAGCTTTAGGTGAAATATAACCCAAGATAACTCCAAATAAGAGATAGATGGGTTGCAAAGGATCTCATGAACGAAGAGAAGATGATGGGTTTAAAATATGTCATTCTTACCAACATGTGAATCATGAAACATGAACTCAAATTATCAAGAATGACATAATACCACCTCCAATGATAAGGTAGAAAGAATTGCACTCCGGATAGCGAGAAGAAGAATGCTTTAGCTCCTCTGAAAAGAATCTTGATGAACGCTTCGAGAAGGAAATAAATCCTTGACGAAAAATCATGTAGAACCTCCATGAAGAACTCCGGTAATAAAAGGATGATAAAATGAAAGGAAAGAGAAATTGAAAACACAAGGTGAATCCTTGTAATGATTAGATGGGTCTTCGCGACGAGATAAAACGGAAAACTCAGAACTCCGGAAAAGAAAGATGAAACAATTAAAATAGAGAATTTGAAGAACCTCCGGAACAAGGAATTACTCACTTCGATGAAACAAGAATAAGAATTACATTATGCTTATCCTTCATCAATTAAATTGATGACAACCAAAGGATTTGGCATACTACTTATTCTCGTAGGAAGGATTAAGAGAGATATAGCGTAGACTTGATAAGGTCTTCAACGAACCACCGTTAGCATTTGGAAAGCACGAATGAATTGATATGATAACCAAGGAAGAGAACTCTTGAACGAACCACCGTAAGAATTGTAAATGAGAGTAGCAAAGGCACAAATCACCGGGTAGAATTGGAAAACGAATGAAGATGCTTGAGAGAATTTAGATACAAGTGAACGAAGAGATCCCGAGCTGATTAGAGAAATTTGAATGATGCACCGGTAAGATTTAGATAACGAGAGCTGAAAGCTGAGAATGGATAATTCTGAGATGATGGCTCCGAAGAATCAAACTGGAAAAGACTCCTGAATTACTCCGGATGGGTGAAAAGAATATCTCACAATCGAAAACAATTATGAGAGGATGGCCTCAAACTAGAATCACGAATCTTTGAGAGAATGGATAGGATATGGAGGAAAAACTCTTCTTCGGTCTTCAAAATCTGAGAATGACGACGAGAAACACCACAGTGAATTGTTGAGATACTCTGGAATGATGAATTTAAAGGTTGAGCCAATAGTGATAAGAATTTGAAAGATCTTGGAGAAAGGTAATTGACTGATGATAAATCATTCTTACGTCAAACTTCGAAAAGAAATTTGAGGATAGCTCCAGGAAAATAAGAAGAGTCAGGTAAGATCCTAGGAAAAGACCCGCGGGTTAGGGCCCACTCAAAAGAAACACCGTTGAATGATTTAAAAGATAGATTGTGCCGGTTGAGTTAAATGACTTGAATGAGATAACATTCTCGAAAGAGTTTGAATGAAAGCAGAGTGGAAACACGAATCTTCGAGATATCTTCAGCACCCCGGAACAATTGAATAGAGAGAAATGAATGAATATAAGGAGCACCGGCATGAGAAGGTATTTGAAACGAGGAAAAAGATATGATCAATAATGCTTGAATTGAAACCACCGGAGAAGAAAAAGAAACGAGAAATGCTGAACTAGTAGAACATCTTCATGAGAACCACCGGGTAAGAATATTGACAGAAAAGAATGGAGAGACTTCACATCAATAAGCTGGATACTTGATTAAGAAATCTGAGTCCTCGGAGAAAAGCAAGGGAGGGAGGGCGGGAAAAACAAAGGCAACATGGAGATGGATGAAACAAACACCGTTCAGAAGAAAACTGATACTTGATCTTGCGAATGTTGACGTGATCAGATCCACTTGAAGAGAGACACACAGGTTGAACAAGATTGGCATAACAATCTTGACTATCATGAAGGATTAGTATTCACATCGGAGTATGAGAACACCATTTAGGAAAGGTATGGAATCAACACTTGACTTCGAAGCAACTCGAGTACCACAACTCAAAACAAAACAAAGGATTGGCTTGCAGAATAAGTCGAAACAAACATATGATAGAGATTTCATCCGAAGTTTTTGTGGTGGGGCCTACACGGGCTCGATCGTACAGCACCATCATGTACAAGGCAGTGCACATGACATACGAAGCGTCCCCGAGTCGGCATAGCCAAGGAATCTTTAAGACACAATGAGACCACTGTAAAACCAACCGTGGATAGGCAGACCACTAGACGTCGAACCCCAATTTCATATCATACACCTGTAGGAAAGATATCTTAAGAGCTACTTGAATTCCCACTTATAAACTCCCAAAATTTTCCGGTTATGCAATCAGGTGTTGGGGATACAGGGGAAGCATAATATCTCACCCAAAACTAACAAATCCTACATCCGGCTGTATCCATCCTTCAACACATAACCAAGAAATCTTCGGAAATCGTTTACCTCAACCTTCGAAAAGAATCCGTTATATGAGTTATGGCAATACTCCCGAACTCCTGCCCCAGTACTGGGTGGCGTCGAGGTTATCTCACCAACAACTGCATAAAAGAGATTTTCGATGTTGGCGAAACTCAGGTATTCCAGAACTGTAATGATAAAATTGTGACGACAACACCTCGGAGCTCAACTCCCTGGGACACTGCCACAACCCCTAAATGACAGGAGGCACCAAGAACAATGTTCTTGTCACAAAACCATCGGAACGATTCCAAGATACCCGCGTGATCCTAATTTTTTTAGTGAAATTTGAGAAGAGAAGAGTCAAAACTCTATGTCAAGATGCCTCACCAGAGCGACGAAGGGACTGAGGAGTAAAAAGAGTTCCTAACTCTCCGATATATATATATATATATAATCCTAAATGACTCAAAACATTTTTCTATACTCAACAACGCCAACGATTCGATCAAGCAGGGGGCTCCTAAAGTCGGGGAAGGCTCTGATTACCAACTTGTAACGCCCTTGATGCGGCTATATCTCCCACGTGTCGAAGCATGACTTAGAGGCATAACCACATTGAAAGCAATGTCGCAAGTGAGGTAATCTTCGCAAACAACCCATGTAATACATAAAGGGAAAGAGATACATAGTTGGCTTACAATCGCCACTTCACACAATTACATGAATAAAGCATTACATCATCCAAATACACTCAAGGTCCGACTATGGAACCAAAATAAAGAAAGACCACCCCAAATGCTACATAGATCCCCGATCATCCCAACTGGGCTCCACTACTGATCGACTGAAACGAAACAACACAATGGACAAGATCTTCATCGAGCTCCTCCTTGAGCTTGGTTGCGTCATCTGCACGCTATCATCGGCACCTGCAAACTGGTTTTGGAAGTATCTGTGAGTCACGGGGACTCAGCAATCTCGCACCCTCGCAATCAAGACTATTTTAGCTTATAGGTAGGGTAAAATGTATGAGGTGGAGCTGCAGCAAGCGACTAGCATATATGGTGGCTAGCATACGCAAATGAGAGCGAGAAGAGAAGGCAAAAGCACGGTTGAACAACTATGATCAAGAAGTGATCCTAGAACAACCTACGTCAAGCATTACCCCAACACCGTGTTCACTTCCCGGACTCCGCCGAGAAGAGACCATCACGGCTACACACGCGGTTGATGTATTTTAATTAAGATCAACTTCAGGTTTTCTACAACCGGACATTAACAAATTCTCATCTGCTCATAACCGCGGGCACTGCTTTTGAAAGTTCAAATCCCTGCAGGGTGTCCCAACTTAGCCCATCACAAGCTCTCACGGTCAACAAAGGATATTCCTTCTCCCAAGACAATCCGATCAGGCTCGGCATTCCGGTTACAAGACATCCTCGACAATGGTAAAACAAGTCCAGCAACACCGCCCGAATGTGCCGACAAATCCCGATAGGAACTGCACATATCTCGTTCTCAGGGCACACTCAGATAGGTCAAGCTACGAGTAAAACCAGCCCTCAAGTTGCCCCGAGGTGGCCACGCAGGCTGCCCAGTTCGGACCAACACTCGGAGGAGCACTGGCCAGGGGGATTTAAATAAAGATGACCCTTGAGTCTGCAGAACACAAGGGAAAGAAAAGGCTAGGTGGCGAATGGTAAAACCAATGTTGGGCATTGCTGGAGGAGTTTTATTCAAGGCAAACTGTCAAGGGGTTCCCATTATAACCCAACCGTGTAAGGAACGCAAAATCCGGGAACATAACACCGATATGACGGAAACTAGGGCTGCAAGAGTGGAACAAAACACCAGGCATAAGGCCGAGCCTTCCACCCTTTACCAAGTATATAGATGCATTAATTAAATAAGAGATATTGTGATATCCCAACAAAATATCCATGTTCCAACATGGAACAAACTCCAATCTTCACCTGCAACTAACAACGCTATAAAAGGGGCTGAGCAAAGCGATAACATAGCCAAACAACGGTTTGCTAGGACAAGGTGGTTAGAGGCTTGGCTTAACCATATGGGAGGTATGATAAGCAAGTGGTAGGCATCATAGCATAGGCATAGCAAAAGAGCGAGCAACTAGCAAGCAAATATAGAAGTGATTTCGAGGGTATGGTCGTCTTGCCTGAAATCCCGCAAGGAAGAAGAACGAGTCCACGAAGAAGACAAACGGACGTAGTCGAACGGTTCCTCACAATGCGATGTAATTGGAACCAACCCAAAGAAGCAACACCGGAAAGAAGCACACAACATAGTAAACAACCAACACATGAACATGGCATGATATGCGAGATGCGGTATGCGGTGCATATGCATGATTTGGAAAGGAATGATTGAACCTGGCCTCAACTTGGAAATCCAAGAGTGCCACTGGAAAGGTGAGGTGATTTTGGTTGAAATCGATATAAAGATCACCGGAATCGGATGCACGGTTTGGAAATGGCACACAAAACAAATATGGCACCGGTCTGCGATAAACAGCAAGTAGCCTTCTAAATGCATCAAGTTAAATATGCTACAACACTCAAACATAGCAACAAAATACATGGCAGGGATCCAATCATGATGCATGACAAAAGATGAACACTGAGCTACGACTAATTCATCCATTAACAGGTTCAAATAAGCATGGCAAAAGTGCAAATGATAACAGGTTTCAGACTTAGTGAAATTAACACAAGTCTGGAATTTATCAGCAGGAAGCAATTTTTAGAGCATGAAAACTACATGCTACAGGAACATATCAAGGCAAAGCAAGGCATGGCATGAAGCTACTCTAAGAATATAACAAAAGTCCATTAGTGACCTTGAGCCAAAAGGGAGCATAAAATACAATTGCAAGCATGTGAACATGGCAAAAACATAAACAGATTCAGACTTAGTGAAAAACTGGAGCATGCAAAACAGATTAACAGGTAGGCATGTTTACGAGCTCGATGCACTCACTACAGAGCATGGCATGACAAACTAAGCATACACCCATCAAGAAGACATGGCATAGAATCTAGACATGTCAAGAACAACAACATAGCTTGCACGGATCAATAGCAACAACCTCGGCAAAATCGCTAAACATGTTAACAATCTGCCAGGAACATTTTATAGCAAAAGTAGACCTTAATTGACTCAAGCTAGGGTGCTTCATAAATGCAAACAAAGACATGGATGGATAGAGCACCACAATATTAACAAAACATCCTTACTGATCATCCTCAAAAGAGGCACGGATCACTAGGAAACAGCATGAACATATGGCATAAAACAATAACAGGACAAGGACTTAGTGAAATTCTAAGTCCCTGAAATCAGCATCACTGAGTAAGCTACTTTGCATGCTTGTGCTAGTCACCAAAAAGATCACAAAGATACATGGCATACACCCCTGTAAAGATGGCATGGCATATAATAAAACACATGTAGAGCTCAGGATCATAGCATGCACACATTAATCATGGCAAAAATGACAAAAGACCATTTGCTGAAACAGATCTGCAACTTTCCTCACATAGCCCTCTTCCAACAGCATTTCCGACATCAAGATGAGCTCAAATGAAAATGATGCAATGAGATGAAATGATGCACTCGTCGATACGAACATTTAGATATGCTACACGCACGAAACGGAGCTACGATGACAGAGTTATGACATGATGAAAATGCCCAAAAATTATGGAGAGAGAGAGGGAAAAGTCAACCCTAGGGTTTCGTCCGGATCTGGATCTGAGGCGGCACGCTCTTCGAGGTTCATCGGAATCCCTGTTCGCCGGAGGAGGGAGTCGTCGGACTTGCCGACGGGGTGGAAGGAGGCACCGGAGAGCTCGGGGCGGCCGGATCCGACGACGGTGGTGCCGGAGCGGCGTCCACGGAAGGCGCGCGCGAAGGCGGCGACGATGGCCGGCTGCGGCGCGGGCTGGAGCTGCAACAGGGCGGCGATGGCGCGCGGCTCGTCGTCGGCGAGCAGGCGGCGGAGGCGGCTCGGCGAGGAGGCAAGGTGTGGGCGGCGGAGCACTACGGTGAGGAGGCGCGGGATGCGGGCGGCGGCGCTGGCGCGATGGGCTGCGGGGGTCGGCCCCAGGCCGAGCGGGCCGGGCGCGGTGCGGGAGGAGAGAGAGGGCGGCGGGATGACGTGGCGGCAGGGGATTTGCTGAGGAGGGCGGCGCGGACATGTCTGGCGGCGCGGGGGTTTTTGTCCGGGCGCGAGGTAGAGGAAGGCTAGGGTTTCATCCGCGAATTTTTGGGAGGGGATCACATATTTATAGGTAGAGGGAGCTAGGAAGCTCCAAATGAGGTGTGGTTTTCGGCCACGCGATCATGATCGAACGACCGAGATGATGGAGGAGGTTTAGGTGGGTTTTGGGCCAAATTGGAGGGGTGTTGGGCTGCAACACACACGAGGCCTTTTCGGTCCCTCGGTTAACCGTTGTAGTATCAAACGAAGTCCAAATGGCACGAAACTTGACAAGCGGTCTACCGGTAGTAAACCAAGGCCGCATGACAAGTCTCGGTCCAATCCAAGAACGTTTAACACTCACACACGAAAAGAGTTAGAAAGGGACACCGGGTGACATAGGAGCGCCGGATTGCAAAACGGACAACGGGGAAAATGCTCGGATGCATGAGACGAACATGTATGCAAATGAAATGCACATGATGACATGATATGAAATGCATGACATGCAAGCAATGACAAGGCAACAACAGCGAATAACCGGACGACACCTGGCACATCGGTCTCGGGGCGTTACACACTGCCACCAAGCTATAAAGGCTTCATGGTGAACTATAATATGCAATGGATGGAAAAGACAATTCCCGAGCTCTTCGCAATGCTTAGGGCTGCGAAGGTAGAAATCAAGAAGGAGCATCAAGTGTTGACAGTTAACAAGACCATTAGTTTTAAGAAAAAGGGCAAAGGTAAGAAGTGAAATTTCAAGAAGAATAGCTAGCAAGTTGCTGCTATCGGGAAGAAGCCCAAGTGTGGACCTAAGCCTGAAACTAAGTGCTTCTACTGTAAAGGGACTGGTCACTGGAAGCGGAACTGCCCCAAGTATTTGGTGGATAAGAAGGATGGCCAAGTGAAAGGTATATTTGATATACATGTTATTGATGTGTAGCTTACTAATGCTCATAGTAGCCCCTGGGTATTTGATATTGGTTCAGTTGCTCATATTTGCAACTCGAAACAGGGGCGACGGATTAAATGAAGATTGGCTAAGGACGAGGTGATGATGCACGTCGGAAATGGCTCCAAGGTCAATGTGATCGTCGTCGGCACACTACCTCTACATCTACCTTTGGGGTTAGTTTTAGACCTAAATAATTGTTATTTGGTGCCGGCGTTGAGCATGAACATTATGTCTGGATCTTGTTTGATGCGAGATGGTTATTCATTTAAATATGAGAATAATGGTTGTTCTATTTATATGAGTAATATCTTTTATGGTCATGCACCCTTGATGAGTGGTCTATTTTTGTTGAATCTCGATCGTAGTGATACACATATTCATAATATTGAAGCCAAAAGATGCAAAGTTAATAATGATAGCGCAACTTATTTGTGGCACTGCCGTGTGGGTCATATTGGTGTGAAGCGCATGAAGAAACTTCATGCTGATGGGCTTTTGGAATAACTTGATTATGAATCACTTGATGCTTGCGAATCATGCCTCATGGGCAAGATGACTAAAACTCCGTTCTCCGGAACAATGGAGCGAGCCACTGACTTATTGGAAATAATATATGCTGATGTATGCGGTCCGATGAGTGTTGAGGCTCACGGCGGGTATCGTTATTTTCTGACCTTCACAGATGATTTGAGCAGATATGGGTATATCTACTTAATGAAACGTAAGTCTGAAACATTTGAAAAGTTCAAAGAATTTCAGAGTGAAGTACAAAATCATCGTAAAAAGAAAATAAAGTTTCTACGATCTGACCGTGGATATGAATATTTGAGTTCCGAGTTTGGTCTTAATTTGAAACAATGTGGAATAATTCACAACTCAGGCCACCTGGAACACCACAGCATAATGGTCTATCCGAACGTCGTAACTGTACTTTTTTAGATATGGTATGATCTATGATGTCTCTTACCGATTTACCACTATCGTTTTGGGGCCATGCATTAGAGACGGCTGCATTCATGTTAAATAGGGCACCATCTAAATCCCTTGAGACGACACCATATGAACTGTGGTTTGGCAAGAAAGCTAAGCCGCCGTTTCTTAAAGTTTGGGGTTGCGATGCTGCTACCTCTTGAGCATGCGTTGGTTTTCCCTTGAAGAGGAAAGGGTGATGCAGCAAAATAGCATAAGTATTTCCCTCAATTTTTGAGAACCAAGGTATCAATCTAGTAGGAGACTACACGCAAATCGCCTAGTACCTGCACAAACAAACAAGAACCTCACAGCCAACGCGATAAAGGGGTTGTCAATCCCTTCACGGTCACTTACGAAAGTGAGATCTGATAGAGATAATAAGATAAATATTTTTGGTATTTTTGTTGTATAGATTGAAGAGTAAATATTGCAAAATTAATAGTAAACTAGAACTGTAGATCGGAAACTTATATGATGTAAAGTAGACCCGGGGGCCATAGGTTTCACTAGTGGCTTCTCTCAAGATAGCATATATTATGGTGGGTGAACAAATTACTGTCGAGCAATTGATAGAAAAGAACATAGTTATGAGAATATCTAGGCATGATCATGAACATAGGCATCACGTCCGTGTCAAGTAGACCAAAACGATTCTGCATCTACTACTATTACTCCACACATCGACCACTATCCAGCATGCATCTAGAGTATTAAGTTCATAAGAACAGAGTAACGCATTAGGCAAGATGACATGATGTAGAGGGATAAACTCAAGCCATATGATATAAACCCCATCTTTTTATCCTCGATGGCAACAATACCATACGTGTCGGTTCCCTTTCTGTCACTAGGATCGAGCACTGCAAGATTGAACCCAAAGCTAAGCACTTCTCCCATTGCAAGAAAGATCAATCTAGTAGGCCAAACCAAACTGATAATTCGAAGAGACTTGCAAAGATATCAAATCATGCATATAAGAATTCAGAGAAGAATCAAATATTGTTCATAGATAATCTTGATCATAAACCCACAATTCATCAGATCTCGGCAAACACACTGCAAAAAGTATTACATCGAATAGATCTCCAAGAACATCGAGGAGAACTTTGTATTGAGATCCAAAGAGAGAGAAGAAGCCATCTAGCTAATAATTATGGACCCGAAGGTCTATGGTAAACTACTCAGAGAGGCTATGGTGTTGATGTAGAAGCACTCCGTGATCGAATCCCCCTCCGGCAGATCGTCGGAAAAGGTCCCCAGATGGGATCTCACGGGTACAGAAGGTTGCGGCGGTGGAAAAGTGGTTTCGTGGATCTCCTTGATGTTTTCAGGGTATAAGAGTATATATGGGTGAAAGAAGTAGGTTGGTGGAGCTACGAGGGGCCCGCGAGGGTGGGGGCATGCCTACCCCCTGGGCGCGCCGCCCTACCTCGTGGCTGCCTTGTTGCTTCCTTGACCTCCACTCCAAGTCTCCTGGTTTGCGTTTGTTCCAAAAAAAGATCCTTGCGAAGGTTTCGCTCCGTTTGATATTCCTTTTCTATGAAACACTAAAATAGGCAAAAAAAACAACAATTTGCACTGGGCCTTCGGTTAATAGGTTAGTCCCAAAAATAATATAAAAGTGCATATTAAAGCCCATTAAACATCCAGAACAGATAATATAATAGTATGGAACAATCAAAAATTATAGATACGTTGGAGACATATCAAATGCTTATGTGAAAAAGCTTCAACCTGATAGGCTTGGACCCAAATCAGAGAAATGCGTCTTCATAGGACACCCAAAAGAAACTGTTGGGTACACCTTCAATCACAGATCCGAAGGCAAGATATTTGTTGCTAAGAATGGATCCTTTCTAGAGAAGGAGTTTCTCTCGAAAGAAGTGAGTGGGAGGAAAGTAGAACTTGATGAGGTAGTTGTACCTTCTCTCGAATTGGAAAGTAGTTCATCACAGAAGTCAGTTCGAGTGATGCCTACACCAATTAGTGAGGAAGCTAATGATGATGATCATGAAACTTCAGATCGAGTTACTACCAAACCTCATAGGTCAACCAGAGTACGTTCCACACCAGAGTGGTACGGTAATCCTGTTCTGGAAGTCATGTTGCTAGACCATGACGAACCTACGAACTATGAGGAAGCGATGATGAGCCCAGATTCCGCGAAATGGCTTGAGGCCATGAAATATGAGATGTGATCCATCTATGAGAACAAAGTGTGGACTTTGGTTGACTTGCCCGATGATCAGCAAGCCATAGAGAATAAATGGAACTTCAAGATGAAGACTGACGCTGATGGTAATGTTAATGTCTACAAAGCTCGACTTGTTGCGAAAGGTTTTTGACAAGTTCAAGGAGTTGACTACGATGAGACCTTCTCACCCATAGTGATGCTTAAGTCTGTCTAAATCATGTTAGCAATTACCGCATTTTATGATTATGAAATTTGGCAAATGGATGTCAAAACTGCATTCCTTAATGGATTTCTTAAAGAAGAGTTGTATATGATGCAAGCAGAAGGTTTTGTCGACCCTAAAGGTGCTAACAAAGTGTGCAAGCTCCAGCGGTCCATTTATGGACTGGTGCAAGCCTCCTGGAGTTGGAATATACGCTTTGATAGTGCGATCAAAGCATATGGTTTTATACAGACTTTTGGAGAAGCCTGTATTTACAAGAAAGTGAGTGGGAGCTCTGTAGCACTTCCAATATTATATGTGGATGACATATTGTTGATTGGAAATAATATAGAATTTCTGGACGGCATAAAAGGATAGTTGAATAAGAATTTTTCAATGAAAGACCTCAGTGAAGCTACTTATATATTGGGCATCAAGATCTATAGAGATAGATCAAGACGCTTAATTGGAATTTCACAAAGCACATAACTTGATAAAGTTTTGAAGAAGTTCAAAATGGATCAGTCAAAGAAAGGGTTCTTGCCTGTGTTACAAGGTGTGAAGTTGAGTCAGACTCAATGACCGACCACTATAGAAGATAGAGAGAAAATGAAAGTCATTCCCTATGCCGCGGTCATAGGTTCTATCATGTATGCAATGATGTGTACCAGACCTTATGTGTGCCTTGCTATAAGTTTAGCAGGGAGGTACCAAAGTAATCCAGGAGTGGATCGCTGGACAGCGGTCAAAAACGTCCTGAAATACCTGAAAAGGACTAAGGATATGTTTCTCGTTTATGGAGGTGACAAAGAGCTTTTCGTAAATGGTAACGTCGATGCTAGCTTTGACACTGATCCGGATGACTCTAAGTCACAAACCAGATACATATTTATATTGAATGGTGGAGCTATCAGTTGGGGCAGTTCCAAGCAGAGCGTCGTGGCGGGATCTATGTGTGAAGCGGAGTACATAGCTGCTTCAAAAGCAGCAAATGAAGGAGTCGGGATGAAGGAGTTCATATCCGATCTAGGTGTAATACCTAGTGCATCGGGTCCAATGAAAATCTTTTGTGATAATACTGGAGCAATTGCCTTAGCGAAGGAATCCAGATTTCACAAGCGAACCAAACACATCAAGAGATGCTTCAACTCCATCCGCGATCAAGTCAAGGATGGATACATAGAGATTTGCAAAATACATATGGATCTGAATGTTGCAGACCCGTTGACTAAACCTCTTCCATGAGAAAAACATGATCAGCACCAAGACTCCATGGATGTTAGAATCATTACAATGTAATCTAGATTATTGACACTAGTGCAAGTGGGGGACTAAAGGAAATATGCCCTAGAGACAATAGTAAGGTTGTTATTTATATTTCCTTATATCATGATAAATGTTTATTCTTCATGCTAGAATTGTATTAACCGCAAACTTGATACATATGTGGATACATAGACAAAATAAAGTGTCCCTAGTATGCCTCTACTTGACTAGTTCGTTAATCAAAGATGGTTAAGTTTCCTGACCATAGACATGTGTTGCCATTTGATGAACAGGATCACATCATTAGGAGAATGATGTGATGGACAAGACCCATCCATTAGCTTAGCATAATGATCGTTAAGTTTTATTGCTATTGCTTTCTTCATGACTTATACATATACCTCTGACTATGAGATTATGCAACTCCCGAATACCGTAGGAACACCTTGTGTGCTATCAAACATCACAACGTAACTGGGTGATTATAAAGATGCTCTACAGGTGTCTCCGAAGGTGTTTGTTGGGTTGGCATAGATCAAGATTAGGATTTGTCATTCCGAGTATCGGAGAGGTATCTCTGGGCCCCCTCGGTAATGCACATCACTATAAGCCTTGCAAGCAATGTGACTAATGAGTTAGTTACAGGATGATGCATTACGGAACGAGTAAAGAGACTAGCCGGTAACGAGATTGAACTAGGTATGATGATACCGACGATCGAATATCAAGCAAGTAACATACCGATGATAAAGGGAATAACGTATGTTGTTATTGCAGTTTGACTGATAAGGATCTTCGTAGAATATGTAGGAACCAATATGAGCATCTAGGTTCTGCTATTGGTTATTGACCGGGAATGTGTCTCGGTCATTTCTACATAGTTCTCGAACTCGTAGGGTCCGCACGCTTAACGTTCGATGAAGATTTGTATTATGAGTTATGTGTTTTGGTGACCGAAGATTGTTCGGATTCCCGGATGAGATCACAAACATGACGAGGAGTCTTGAAATAGTCGAGAGGTAAAGATTGATATATTGGACGAAGGTATTCGGACACCGGAATGGTTTCAGGACATTTCAGATATTTATCGAAGTACCGAGGGGTTACCGGAACCCCCCGGGGAAGTAATGGGCCTTCATGGGCCATAGGGGGAGAGAGGGGATCCCGCAAGGGTCGTGATGATGATATAGACCTGGGATAGGGTCATAGGCCTGACCTATGCGCCCTATCCAAGGTCATTGTCCTAGAAACAAAGGAGCTCAAGAGACAACGGGGAGGGCCCAACAAAGGTGTCGAGTGCAATCCACTCGACAGATCAGCTACTCGGAGACCCCTCCTTCCTGAAGTCACTCGACCAATCGACCACTCGACCATACAAGAATCCACTCGACCTATTGAAGACCAGGAGTCATCTAGAACGGCAACGGACGAGAGTTCACTCTGTAACCTTTAAGGCCATTAAGGCATTTAAGGCTGGCGTTACCAGTAACGCCTCATATTTTTGTACATTGAACCCTTGGCAACAGGGGAACTGCTGGGGTCCCGGCGTTCACTATATAAGCCCCCCCTCCTCTGGCACAAGGGTTCGCACCCCCTATAACACACACACACGCATAATCCAGTCGACCGCCTCTGGGCACCGAGAGGTAGGGCTATTACTTCCTCTGCGACGGGCCTGAATCCATAAAACTTGCGTGTACAACTTCTCCATAGCTAGGATCTTGCCTCTACATACCTACCCCCATTCTACTGTCAGTCTTAGATCCACGACAGTTGGCACCCACCGTGGGGCAGGTGTCTTAGCGACTTTTTGGTGAAGTTGTGATTTTTCCGACTCCCATCATCATGGTTTCCGGTGGTGGATTGGCTGAGGGCCACGAGATCCATCTCGGCACGCTCGTCTTCGTGGCCGACGACTCTTCCTGGCTTCAGGAAGTTCCCATCGACGTCGACGCACTCCCCGTCCGCAGGGCAACACACTTTCGCGCGTGCGTCCGCGGCGTCCTTCTTCGGCAGCCGTTGACCCAGTATCGGTCGATTCCTGTGGTGTCCTCGCTCCCCGCTGTTCACCGGCACAAGCGATCCGGTCGGTCGCGACTTCAGCGGTGGGTGAGACACGCGGTAGCCCGTCAGTCGGCCACCCCACATGTTGCAGCAATTGAGCCCGATGAAACTCTCTACGGCATGTTCGACTGGCTCCGTCGAGACCGCATCCGAGTGCGATAGCAGCGATCCCGCGGCTGAAGTCTTGATGGTCAACGGACCACATAGTCCTCCTGGCTTCCCCCGCGATGATGGCGGTGATGGTGGCAGCGATCCGTCACGCAATCACGAGGAGTACTGCCCCGAGCCCCTTTCTTCGCAGCAGAGGGAAGAGCTTTGACGCCGCAATATGGATGCACTTCACACGCCCATCGTTGGGGAAACCTCCAAGGCTCGGGCCTTGGAGGAGGCGCGCCTGGCCAATTTGGTTGAGCGCACTCGACTGGAGAACCTTCAACGTGCACTCGACGAGCGTGCATGGCAACGGATCCCCGAGTCCAGTCGACGTCAGCTTTTTCCGCCTCAACCTCGGGTATACCACACTCTGATTCAAAATCTCACAGCTGCAGCCTGCATAGCAGAGTCAATTCAGCCTTCCCGGTCAGAGGCTGGCAGAGGTTTGATGCAGATCCGGGCCTTGCTCTGGGCACCAGGAGAGTAGAACACAGCAGTATCCCAGTCGCGGAATAGGATTCATAGCAGATCTGTGATGGCGGATACAGTTTAGTCGGCCCACAGCCCAAGATCGCCCCCGCGGCATGAGAGACGTGGACATCGGCAGGATTAGCACAGAAACCGTGAGCAGTATGATCACCGACTCGGTCGTGATGACCGTTGTCGAGTACCCACGCCTCCTCCGAGGAGTGTTTCATATGTGCCTCGGCAGTATGATGACAGACGCCCTCACATCGGCGAGCGAAGAGTACCAGTCGACCCAAGGGAGCCAGGCTTTGATGCGAGATCTATTCTCGTACAAGGTCTAGTCGACAGGAACAGAGCACACAGAGAGGGTCTTGATGGAGATCACCCGACTGGCAGCGGGGTGCATGTTTCAGGTCCAGAGTGTTTCAGCAGAGCCATCAGGGCTGTAGTGATTCCTCCCAACTTCAGGTTGGCGACTGGAGTCAGCAAGTTCACTGGTGAGTCTAAGCCTGATACTTGGCTTGAGGACTACCGAGTGGCTGTAAAGATCGGTGGTGGCAATGATGAAGTGGTCATGAAGCATCTTCCTCTGATATTGGAAGGATCAGCCAGAGCGTGGTTGACTCAATTAGCACCAGGCAGTATATTCAGCTGGGAAGAACTTGCCCGAGTGTTTGTCAAAACTTTTGAGGGTACTTGCAAGCGGCCGGCGGGATTAACGGAATTGCAGCATTGCGTGCAAAAACCGAGTGAGACTCCGAGAGATTACATTCAGAGGTGGACCACTCTGCACCACACAGTGGAAAATGTGTCCCACCATAAGGCGTCAAAAATCGAGAGCTGGTCCTGAAATTCGGTCAGACAGGAGATATGTCTTTGACTCGGATAATGGAAATAGCCACTCAGTATGCTAACAAAGAAGAAGAGGATCGACTCCGCAGTGGTAAGAGCAAACCATTCGGTCAGGACACCGGCGGGGGCACTTCCAATCGGAAACATAAGAGCAAGGCCGAGCCAGTTGCTCCTGGTGAAGCTTTAGTCGTGGCTCAAGGAAAGTTCAAGGGGAAGCCCAAAGGGCCCTAGACCCCCAAGAAAGTCAAAGATCAAGCTGGAAATGATGTGTTGGATTTACCATGCCAAATTCACACCAAGAAGGATGAGGAAGGTAATCTGATTTATCCTAAACATACCACTCGACAGTGTCGGGTTCTGATTCAACAGTTCTGAGAAAAACAACCCAATGAGAAGAAAATGAGTTGGACAAGGATGAGGATAAGGAAGAAGACGATGATGGTTTTCCCAATGTCAATTCCACTCTGATGATTTTTGCTGATGTTGAGAGCAAAAGTCGACTGAAAGTGATCAACAGAGAAGTGAACATGGTTGCTCCGACAACACCTAGTTATTTGAAGTGGTCTCAGACCGCTATCACGTTCGACCAGTCTTATCACCCAGCACGTATAGCCACCCATAGGAGGCAAGCGTTGGTGGTCGACCCAGTTGTTGAAGGCACTCGACTGACCAAAGTACTAATGGATGGTGGCAGCGGCCTGAATATCCTTTATGCTGAAACATTAAAGGGGATGGGCATTCCGATGTCCAAGCTTAGCGAAAGCAATATGAGTTTCCATGGCGTCATCCCTGGAAAGAAAGCCGAATCACTCGGCCAGATCGCCCTTGACGTGGTTTTCGGTGATTCCAAGAATTATCGTAAGGAAAAGTTGACATTTGAAGTAGTGGATTTCCAGAGTGCTTATCATGCTATTCTGGGTAGGCCTGCTTATGCACGTTTTATGGCTCGACCATGTTACGTGTACCTCAAACTGAAGATGCTTGGTCCCAGAGGAGTGATCACAATCACTGGCAATCGGCAGAAGGCAGAAGAGTGCTTCCAGAAGGGCTCAAAAATCACCGATGCACAAATGGCGGCAGTCGAAATGCAAGAATACCGAAAGAATGCAGACCCGAGTGATTTGTTGCGAGCTAAGAAGCCCGCCACAGATTCTGCATTTCAGTCGTCCGGTGAAACAAAGCCGATTCATATTCACCCGACCGATCCTCATGCTGCTCCTACTCATATCTCAACTTCACTTGACAGCAAATAGGAAGAAGCGTTCATCCAGTTCCTCCGTGAGAACTATGACATCTTTGCATGGAAACCTTCTGACATGCCGGGTGTACCCAGGGGACTGGCTGAGCACCGTTTGTGAGTCGACCCGAAAGTGAACCCAGTCAAGGAACATCTTCGACGGTCTGCCGTATAGAAGAGAAAAGCAATTGGTGAGGAAGTGGCTCGGCTCCTGGCAGCTGAGTTTATCCGAGAAATTTACCACTCCGAGTGGCTCGCCAATGTTTTCATGGTCCCCAAAAAGGATGACTCACTTCATATGTGCATTGACTTCAAGCATATCAATCAGGCCTGCCCAAAAGATCATTTTCCTCTCCCTTGTATTGACCAAATTGTCGACTCGGCACTGGGGTGTGAGCGTTTGTCTTTACTGGACGCCTACTTCGGGTATCATCAAATCCGACTGTATGGACCCAATGACATAAAAACATCTTTCATCACTCCATTCGAATGCTTTTTTATGTCACCATGACATTCGGTCTCAAGAACGATGGTGCCACATTTATGAGGATGATTCAGAAGTGTCTGCTCACTTAAATCAGTCGGAATGTGGAAGCATACATGGATGACATTGTGGTCAAGTCGCGTAAAGGTCCCGACCTGCTGGCTGACCCTGCTGAAACCTTGGCAACCTAAGAAGGTATGATATCAGGCTTAATCCATCAAAGTGCACATTCAGAGTTTCTGGTGGAAAGTTACTCGGTTTCCTCGTTTCCGAACGAGGGATCGACGCGAACCCAGAGAAAGTTGGTGCCATACTTCGGATGAAGCGCCCTGTGCGTGTGCATGATGTTCAGAAGCTTACTGGTTGTTTGGCCGCCATGAGTCGATTCATCTCTCGCCTCGGTGAAAAGGCATTGCCTCTTTACCGACTAATGAAGAAATCTGACAAGTTCGAGTGGACTCCTGAAGCTGACGCAGCATTTGCACACTCAAAGCCCTGCTTTCCACCCAGCCGGTGCTTGCTGCCCCAATCAGCAAAGAGCCTTTACTGCTTTATATTGCAGCCACTGGACAAGTTGTCAGTACAGTACTCACAGTCGAGCGGGAAGAAGGAAAAGCCTATAAAGTTCAACACCCAGTATACTATATTTCCGAAGTTTTGGCTCCATCCAAGAAAAGATATCCACATTATCAGAACTTGTCTATGGAATTTATATGACCACGAAGAAGGTTGCACATTATTTCTCTGATCACTCCATTACAGTCGTCAACGACGCACCATTGTCAGAAATTCTGAACAACAGAGATGCAACTGGTCGAGTGGCAAAGTGGGCGATTGAACTCCTTCCCTTGGATATCAAGTTTGAGGCAAAGAAAGCTATCAAGTCCCAAGCAATAGCAGATTTCCTCGCCGAGTGGGTTGAGCAGCAACTACCGACTCAGATTCACTCGGAGCAGTGGACCATGTTCTTTGATGGATGCAAGATGTTGAATGGTTCGGGTGCTGGGGTGGTTTTGGTATCCCCCCCCACCCCCCCCCCCCACCCCGAGGAGACAGACTCAGCTACGTTCTTCAAATTCATTTTGATTCCTCCAACAATGAGGCTGAATATGAAGCGCTTCTGTATGGGTTGCGTATGGCCATTTCACTCGGCGTCCGTCGCCTAATGGTCTACGGTGACTCGGATTTGGTGGTTAATCAAGTAATGAAGGAATGGGACGTCGGGATTCCAGCTATGACATGTTATTGCAATGCGGTGGGAAAGTTAGAGAAGAAGTTTGAAGGGTTAGAGCTCCATCATATACCCCGACTGAAAAATCAAGCGGTTGATGATTTGGCAAAGATAGGTTCCAAGAGAGAGACCATTCCCAACAATGTGTTTTTGGAACATATTCATACACCTTCAGTTCAGGAAGATCCTTTCACAGAAGAGCCCTCACAACCTAAGAGTGCCACTGATCGGACTGAAGTCGAAGTCCCAGCCGTGGTTAACTTGATCATGGAAGTTTTGGCCATCACTCTCGATTGGACAGTGTCGTACATCGCGTACATTCTTAGGAAGGAACTCCCAGAGGATGAAGAAGAGGCTCGACATATCGTCCGTCGATCCAAAGCCTTTACTGTGATAAGAGGACAATTGTTTAGAGAAAGTGTAACTGGAGTCAGCTAGAAATGCATAACACCAGAAGAAGGTCGAGTGATCCTCAACGACATCCACTCGGGAACCTGTGGTCACCATGCGTCCTCTCGAACCATTGTGGACAAAGCATACCGAGCGGGATTTTATTGGCCACGAGCAAATGAAATGGCGAAGGAAATAGTTGACAAATGTGAAGGTTGCCAGTTTTACTCCAACATGTCTCACAAGCCTGCATCAGCCCTAAAGACCATTCCACTCGTCTGGCCCTTTGCTGTATGGGGGTTAGATATGGTTGGACCTCTGAGGACTGGTAGGAGTGGCTTCACTCATGTACTCGTGGCAGTCCACAAGTTCACCAAATGGATTGAAGCCAAGCCTATCAAAAGCCTTGAAGCCAGTACTGCGGTCAGCTTCATCAGAGAGTTAACATTCAGATATGGTGTTCCACACAGCATCATCACTGATAATGGGTCGAACTTCGATTCTGATGAGTTCAGAGCCTTCTGTGCTTCCCAAGGCACTCGAGTTGATTATGCTTCGGTCGCCTATCCCTAGTCAAATGGACAAGCTGAAAGAGCAAACAGATTGATTCTCAAAGGACTGAAACCCCGATTGATGTGTGATCTCAAGCATGCAGCAGTCGCCTGGGTCGATGAACTTCCGTCGATACTTTGGGGGTTAAGGATAACTCCTAATCGATCGACTGGCCGAACTCCATTCTTCCTGGTCTATGGAGCTGAGGCTGTACTTCCGAGTGATTTGCTTCACAATGCACCCCGAGTCGAGCTTTTCTCAGAAGATGAAGCAGAACAGGCTCGGCAAGATGCAGTTGATCTCCTAGAAGAGGAAAGAGAGATGGCCCTGATCCGGTCGACCATTTATCAGCAAGACCTACGTCGATTCCATGCCAGAAACATGAGGGGTCGAGCATTTCAAGAGGGAGACTTGGTTCTTCGAGTGGATCAGCAGAAACCACACAAGCTCGCTCATGCTTGGGAAGGCCCCTTCATTGTCACCAGAGTGCTCCACAACAGAGCATACCACTTATACAATGTCCAGCACAAGAAAGACGAGCCACGCGCTTGGAATGCGGAGCTGCTCCGCCCCTTTTACACTTAAGCATTCAGACTATTGAGATGTAATAAGAAATACCTTCCACTTTGATTATCAAAGACATAGTTTTTACGGTCTCATAAATGATTGTTGTTCCTTTTTTATATGCCCTAAATCCCCTAGTGGGTGGCTTAGCTGTGAACCCGTTTCGCCTAAGTTCGAAAAATCCTACCGAGTGGTGAGCAACGCTCCCACTCGGGAGCTTAGCTGCGAACCCGTTTCGCCCAAGTTCGAAAAATCCTACTGAGTGGTGAGTAACGCTCCCACTCGGAGGCTTAGCCGCGAATCTATTTCACCTAAGTTTAAAGAAAATCCTACCGAGTGGTGAGCAAACCTCTCACTCGGGGGCTTAGCTGCAGTCCAGTACTCGCCTAAGTTTAAAGAAAATCCTACCGAGTGGTGAGCAACCCTCTCGCTCAGAGGCTTAGCTGCAGTCCAGTACTCGCCTAAGTTTAAAGAAAATCCTACCAAGTGGTGAGCAACCCTCTCACACGGAGGCTTAGCTGCAGTCCAGTACTCACCTAAGTTTAAAGAAAATCCTACCGAGTCGTGAGCAACCCTCTCACTCGGAGGCTTAGCTACAGTCCAGTACTCGCCTAAGTTTAAAGAAAATCCTACCGAGTGGTGAGCAATCCTCTCACTCAGGGGCTTAGCTGCAGTCCAGTACTCGCCTAAGTTTGAAAAATCCTACCGAGTGGTCCCACCGAGTGAAGAGCAACCCTCTCACTCGGGGGCTTAGCTGCAGTCCAGTACTCGCCTAAGTTTGAAAAATCCTACCGAGTGGTGAATAACCTTCTCACTCGGGGGCTTAGCTGCAGTCCAGTATTCGCCTAAGATTAAAGAAAATCCTACCGAGTGGTGAGCAACCCTCTCACTCGGAGGCTTAGCTGCAGTCCAGTACTCGCCTAAGTTTAGAGAAAATCCTACCGAGTGGTGAGGAACCCTCTCACTTGGGGGCTTAGCTACAGTCCAGTACTCGCCTAAGTTTAAAGAAAATCCTAACGAGTGGTGAGCAACCCTAGCTACAGTCCAGTACTCGCCTAAGTTTGAAACACATATCGATCCGCAAGGACGACGAGGTGTAGGTCGACTGCGACCTTCTCCTTAGAGCTACGCCACAAGTACAACATGCGCTCCATCCTGATCCGCAAGGACGGCGAGGTGCAGGTTGACTGCGACCTTCTCCTTAGAGCTGCGCCACAAGTACAACGTACGCTCCATACTGATCCGTAAGGACGACGAGGTACAGGTCGACTATGACCTTCTCCTTAGAGCTATGCCACAAGTACAATGTGTGCTCCATCCTGATCCGCAAGGACGACGAGGTGCAGGTCGACTGCGACCTTCTCCTTAGAACTACGCGACAAGTACAACGTGTGCTCCATCCTGATCTGCAAGGACGACGAGGGGCAGGCCGACTGCGACCTTCTCCCCAGGACTACGCCACAAGTACAATGTGCGCTCCATCCTGATCCGCAAGGACGGCGAGGTGCAGGTCGACTGTTACCTTCCCCTCAGAGCTGCAGCACAAGTTCAAAGACTATTCCGAGTGAAGAACAAGTTCCAATCAAAGGCAAACACAAGCATATTCAGAGATAAACCAAGTTCAGATAAATCCTAAGGTTTCGGACCACGGATTAAAGTACTCGGGCATCAAGCCCGAAGGAGTTTAACGATTACACGATCACTTGGCATTCCGAGGCAAATAAAGGTGAAGCATAATGTTTTCTGATCACTCATCAGGAGAAGGACTGGCTGGATCGCAGAAACTGTCAAGGTCTATGCTGTCTGCGATGCGAGTGGTGGCGTCAAGGAAAGTATCCATGAAGGACTGGAAAGTGTGCTTTTTGGTGTTGGCAACCTTGAGCCCCGCCAGCTTGTCTTCTTTGACATCCTTGTAGTGCACTCGAACCAATGATAGGGCGACATCAGCGCCGCAGCGAGCAGATGATTTCTTCCATTCTTGCACTCGGTCAGGTATTTGATTCAGTCGAGCCATCAGAGACTCGAGGTCTTGAGACAGTTCCGCCTAAGGCCAGAGTTCAGCATCAACCCGAGTCATCGCCGCCTTCAGGTAGGCGAGATAAGCAACTCCGTTGTCCATACGAGATTCCAACCGCAGCACATTCATTGCGACATCATCTTTGACTGGATAATTTATGGGATCGAGACCCGTCTCGACACGCCCAGTTTCTGCTTCAAAGTCCTGGCAAAGTTCTGCACAGTCGAGTAAATAGTGAGTCGACAATATGATAAGACCTATCAGTCGACAGCAACAAGTCAGTCGAACAATAATACCTTCAAGCTTTAAGACCAGTTTTGCAGCAAGCTGGCCCAGATAAGATTCTAGCTCGCCCTTCTTGACCTTGAGGTTTCCAATCTCATCAGTCAGCCTATCCTTGTCATTCTTTAGTTGCTCGACCTCCCAATTGGCATCAGAGACAGCGGTCTTCAGTTTGGATTTCTCTTCTTCTAACTTGCCGACTGAAGCCAGCATCTTGTCAGCAAGCATCATTTTCTCTCGCGCCTCCTTCTGAGCAGCAGCAAGATCCAGATCCTTTTTCTCCAAAGCCTGCTTCATTTTCTCTAAAGAAATAACATTCTTCAGACGGGCTTGAAGTTGACAGTTTTCACTACGCACATCTGTTCGAGTGAAATCACTCGGTTCAAAGTGACTGAAAAAACTCATAGAAAAGTGCGAGTCGTAAGATGGACAGTTGATGATTGGTTACCTCCCAGGATAGTTGTTTCTTCATGAGCAGTCTGGAGGTTCTTCTTGGCCAGTTCCAGATCAAGAGTGAGGCTGATTTGCTTCTTATTCAGTTCAGAAAGTTGAGCCCCAAGATCACAAGATTTCTATAGTCAGCGTATAAGACATAGCAGTCGACAAAAACAAAAGATAATCACAGTGAAAGTGGCTCTAAGACTACTGCCGAATCAAACATTCAACGGTAGTCTCGGGGACTACACCCAGTGGGTGCACTTAGCGTGCCCCCACTGGTTTGATTCAACACTCGGCATGGTCTGCCCAGCACGAGTCATAAAAAAAGAAGGTAGATTCTCAGACCTCGGTCGACTGTCAACAGTCAACCGCGGTCTCGGGGACTACACCCAGTGGGTGCACTTAGCGTGCCCCCACTGGTTCGGTTTAACACTCGGCATGGCCTGACTAGCATGAGTCATTTAAAAAAACAAACACTCGACTCAATCCAAGTCGACTCAAGTGGAAGACAGACACACCCAGTGGGTGATCGGATGAGAAATAAGATCAGTTGGAAATCAACTAACCTGGACATTGGTTTGCAGAGTAGCGCTAGCGTTGTAGGCCACCTGACTGTCCTCGTGCACCACTTTCATCTGCCCCATCACAAGATTCAGCTGAAGAAGAGCTTCCTTGGCAGCACTCGACGGGTCGTCTGGAGTTTGGTACGCAGTAAAAAGCGATGGTGGCAGGGTAGTCGAAGCAGCCACTGGGTCTGATGCGTGGAGTTGTACTAGAGCAGCAGAGGTCTGAGCAGCCGACCCTGATGGGCGATTAGTCAACAGCGGGTTAGCGAAAGTGACGTTTGTCCGAGCCGGATCGGTGGATCGCTCGACCGTCGTCCTGGGCATCAGTGTTGACTGAGGAACCTAAACCTCGGGCGCTTTCCCGCTCGATCCCTTGTCCCTCCTCCTTTCCCTCAGAGGCACTTCCTCTTCATCATCCGGAAGCATGACAACGTCTCGTAGAGCTGCAAAAAACAGAAAACATGAGAGATGCAACCGACAAACAATCCAATCGATAGAATAAATTCGAGTCGAGTGGACTTACTAGCTTTGGAGGTAGCCGCGTCATCGGTTTCCTCGTCGTCTCGGGTCTTGTCAATGTCCATATCAGTCACGACAGAGGCTGGGCTGGAAAAGTTTACAATCCATTTGGTCAGAACAGAAGAATCAGTCGGTACAAGAAAACATGGAAAGAACATTTACCCAGAGGCAACAGGAACATCCATCTTAATCCTAGTCAAAGTCTTCCGAGCCTTTGAGGGGTTGATCTTGGGCTGCTTGACGATTTTTTCCGTCAGCTCCGGAGTTGGAGACCGAGCACGCTTCTGCGTTTGAGCGCTCGAGGCCACAGTCTTGTCATGCCTGCTCACTGGATCATGGTGTTGCTTGGATCGACGTTCTGTACGAGGCGGTGAGTCAACTACCTCCTCCTCGTCTGACTTGTCGCTCTCGTCTTTGTCATCATCATCCGGCGGCTCCCAATCACCACTCTCCTCCGTGCTGTCCTCACCCTCATGATCCTGCTCCAGAGCTTGTTCACCATTGGGCATCGAATACATCTCGGTATAAACCTATAAGACAAGAAGTCGAGTGGAAATCAGTCGGATTCAAAAATAGTCGGAAAATGTACCCAAATGCAATCGGTTATAAAGGCCGAACCTTGTCTGGCTGATTACTATTGCTGAAGGGATCGACTCTCCTGGCGCCCCTGGGGTTGTCCTTGCTTCCTGTAATACTCCTCAGCCATTGGGACACTATTTTGGCCGGCACCTCCTCTGGATGAACCCGAGCGGTGTCGCCGGCTCTAGAATACATCCACATAGAGTGGTCACGAGCCTGGAGCGGTTGGATGCGCCGACTAAGGAATACCTCCAACAAATCCATGCCGATGATGCCTTGGTTGATCAACTGGACCACCCTCTCGACCAGCATGGCTGTCTCCACCTTTTCCGCGGCGGTCACTTTCAGCGAGGAAGGGGTCTGAACACGATCGAAGGAAAAAGGGGGAAGTCCGGTCGGATGGCCTGGGGCCATGATATCCTGGCAGTAGAACCAGGTCGACTGCCAGCCTCTGACCGACTCAGGAAGGGTCATTGAAGGGAAAGAACTCCTCTTCCTCTTCCGGATACCCAGACCCCCACACATCTGGATAACGTGTGTTTTCTCGTCACTCGAATTTGCTTTCTTCACTGATTGGGAGCGGATAGTGAAAATGTGCTTGAAAAGACCCCAGTGCAGTCGACACCCCAAGAAATTCTCGCACATGGACACGAACGCAGCAAGATTGTGATGGTGTTGGGAGAAAAATGATGTTGTTGGGCCCCGAAGAAATTCAAGAAACCCCGGAAAAAAAGGGTGCGGAGGAAGCGAGAAACCGCGGTCGACATGGGTGGCGAGCAGAACACACTCACCCGGTCGTGGTTGCAGCTCCGTCTCCCCCTCCGGTAGCCGCGCAGCTCCATGGACGATCAACCTGGACTCAGCCAGCTCATCCAAGTCTTCCTGCCGAAGCGAGGATCGGATACAATCGCCCTGGATCCAACCCGGCGGCAGCCCCGACCGCGACGACGACCCCCGATTCGTCTTCTTGCCTTTCGCCGCCCCCGTCACCTTCCTCGCGCGCTCCAGCGCCGCCGTCTTTTCCTTCCCCATGGTGGCGGAGCGGTGGCATCAAGAGCGGAGGAGCCGGATGCGATGGAGAAATAGAGGGGAATGAAGAGGAATGGATGCGCATAGTGCAGGCGCCTCGGCCCCGTCACCTTTAAAGACCCACTTCCGAGTGGCTGACGCGTGGGCCCGGACAGCCCTGTCAGATCCCGCAACAGTCGCGCGCGGGGTACGCGGCAAAAAAGGTGGTGCAGAGATCAAGGCGCCCCTGTCTATCCGTCCCGCTTACCACGGCGCGCTCCGCCTCGCGCGCTTCCCCAAAATTTCGAATCCCGTGAGATCTGGGATACGTTGTAACCAATCGCGCCAAAGATTTCGCGTCAAAAACAACTCGCGACGGATGACATCATAAATCCAATCGGCAACCTCTGAATCGATCAAGGCGACTGAAACGAAGCCGAAGATCCAACATGGGCCTTCGTTCAAACATGAATAGTTGTGAAACACAAGATTCGAAGCAAGATCAACTTCAACCTTCTTTTCACTCGGACCTCAATCCATTCAGGGGCTAATGATGATGATATAGACCCAGGGTAGGGTCATAGGCCTGACCTATGCGCCCTATCCAAGGTCACTGTCCTAGAAATAAAGAAGCTCAAGAGACAACAGGGAAGGCCAAACAAAGGTGTCGAGTGCAATCCACTCGACCGATCAGCTACTCGGAGACCCCTCCTTCCTGAAGTCGCTCGACCAATCGACCAATCGACCATACAAGAATCCACTCGACCTATTGAAGACCAGGAGTCATCTGGAACAGCAACGGACGAGAGTTCACTCTGTAATCTTTAAGTCCATTAAGGCATTTAAGGCTGGCGTTACCAGTAACGCCTCATCTTTATGTACATTGAACCCTTGGCAACAGGGGAACGACTAGGGTCCTGGCGTTCACTATAGAAGCCACCCCCCTCCTCTGGCACAAGAGTTCGCACCACACACGCATAATCCAGTCGACCGCCTCTGGGCACCAAGACGTAGGGCTATTATTTCCTTCGCGAAGGGCCTGAACTCGTAAAACTTGCGTGTACAACTTCTCCATAGCTAGGATCTTGCCTCTACATACCTACCCCCCATTCTACTGTCAGTCTTAGATCCATGACAGGTCGAGCCCCCCCCCCCAAGGGAGTTCGAATTGGACAAGGGGGAGGGGGCGCGGCCCCCTTTCCTCTTTGCCTCTCCCTCTCCTTCTCCTTCCCTTTCCCCTCTGATAGAAAGGAAAGGGGGGCGACTAAGATTGGAGTCCTAGTCGGTTTCCCCCCTATGGCGCGCCCCTTGTGGTCGGCCTCCTCCCCTCCTCCTTCATATACGAGGGTAGGGGGCACCCCATAGCACAATAGTTATTCTCTTAGCCTTGTGTGGTGCCCCCTCCACAGTTTACTCCTCCGGTTATAGCGCATAGTGCTTAGGCAAAGCCCTGTGTGGATCACATCACCATCACCGTCACCATACCGTCGTGCTGACGAAACTCTCCCTCGACCCTCTACTGGATCAAGAGTTCGAGGGACGTCATCGAGTTGAACGTGTGCTGAACTCGGAGGTGTCGTATGTTCGGTACTAGATCGATTGGATCATGAAGATGTTCGACTACATCAACCGCGTTAACCTAACGCTTCCGCTTTCGGTCTACGAGGGTACGTGGACACACTCTCCCCCTATCATGTCTATGCATCTCATAGATAGATCTTGCGTGATTGTAGGAATTTTTTAAAATTGCATGCTATGTTCCCCAACAGAAAGGAACTTCCAGCTCTGCAAGGTTTTCCAGGGGGTTTAGCAGTTGATCAAGTAGCAGTGGTTTTGTGTTCTTGTCTCAATGCCCATCCTGTCTTTAAAAGCTTTGTAAAGTATAGCAACTCTGGCATGGTGATCATGATGTTCAAAACCTGAGTTATCCTTTAACATGGCAATGCAGTTGTTCCTAAACTTGATGGTGGCTTTTGCTTGGAAATATTTGGTGTTTGCCTCCCCCATCTTAATCTTCCTAATAGTGGCTCTCTGTTTCCAATACTTCCTCTGATTTTCCAGTGTGTTTGTCAGGTCGGTCTTGAGGATGTCTCTGCCATTTGCTTCTTCATTAGATAGTGCTCTGAATTCCTCAAGATGGTCATAGCATAAAATTAGGAAGTTGGAGTTATCAATAAAAAAATTTAAGTCTGAAATCTCCTTTGACCAGTTCTTAAGTCCTTTTCTCAGCCTCTTGAATTTAGTAGCAATGATCGTGGCACTATCTTGTTCATCAACTGGCTGGGCCCAGATAGTTTGAACAATATCTCTGAATTGGTGATGCTCTAGCCACAAGTTTTCAAATCTGAAGATATTGGATTTAGGGATATGAGATCCAATGTAGATTTTGATAGGGATATGATCTGATGTGGTTTTAGTAAGAGGGTATGCAAAAGTGGCTAGGTATTTGAGGGTCCATGCTTAAGAAGTGAAACACCGGTCCAGTTTTTCAAGGAGTGGAGCTTCGTGCATGTTGCTCCATGTGAAATTTCTACCTTTTAGAGGGATTTCAATAAGTGCTTGTCTATTGATGGCCTCATTAAAATAAAGCATTCCATTAATGTTTCCCCCTTCTCTGTTCCTGTTATGTGGATATCTGATGTAGTTAAAATCTCCCAATACAATCCACTTAGTACTATCTGGCAATTGAAAGTTCTGAAACCAGTCAAGGAAAATCATTCTCTCATTTTGCTGACAAGGTCCATAAACATTAGTGAGGATCCAGGAATCTCCATTATGTTTGGAGGTGAAATGGATGGAGATGGAGAAGTCATTGGTGTGGAATAATTGCCCATAGAAAACATGATCATTCCGAGCAACAAGTAGGCCTCCAGAAGCCCCTACAGAGGGGAGGAATTCAAACTTTGAAAAACTTCTATGGAAGAAATTCTTGAGGAAGGAGGGATCAATGAGTTCTTTCTTAGTTTCTTGCAGACAAAGGATGGAGCATTTGGACTCATCAATTTTGTTAGAAATAGCAGTCCATTTTTTAGGGTCATTAAGACCTCTAATGTTCCAGTTTGGGATGGTCCAATTTCTGGTCAAATGAGGCATGAGGCATGAGGAGCAACTAATCCAAGCATGGATACAAAAGTATGATGTTGAGCATAATAGTGGGATCAAAGTAGCTCAAGTACATAAATATCACAAAGAGCAACTTCCACATCTTAAACAAAAGTAGACTACTCCCACGTCTATGTTTGGAGATCCAAGCTTCACACCCACTTTTTCTTCTTATCTTTGGCATTCTTAGCTCCCTCTAGAGATGTTCCTTCAGTCTTTCCCTTCTTTGCTCTCTTGTTCAGTAGCTCTTCAAAGGTGTCCTTCCTAGATACCTTGCAAAAGAAGGTATTCAGACTCTTAATGATCTTAGCTGAAAGGATTGGTGGAGCAGCATGACATGCTAGACATTCTTTGTCTCTACACACAGATTTTTTAAACCTTTAGAAAGTTTTTTCAATCTGCAACTCCTCCTTACCGCTGTATCCACCAGAGGGACATTGTCCTTTCTCTTCCTGTTGTTGAGGAGTGCAGAGGTGGAAGAGGTTGAGATAGGTTCAGGATTGCACTGCTGATACGTCTCCAACGTATCTATAATTTTTTATTGTTCCATGCTATATTATATCATGTTTTGGACATTATTGGGCTTTATTATACACTTTTATATTATTTTTGGGATGAACCTATTAACCGGAGACCCAGCCCAGAATTGCTATTTTTTGCCTATTTCAGAGTTTCGCTGAAAAAGAATATCAAACGGAGTCCAAACGGAATGAAACCTTCGGGAACGTGATTTTCGGAACAAACGTGATCCAGAGGACTTGGACCCTACGTCAAGACATCAACCAGGAAGGCATGAGGTAGGGGCGCGCCTACCCCCCCCCCCCCAGGCGCGCCCTCCACCCTCGTGGGGCCCACGTTGCTCCACCGACGTACTCCTTCCTCCTATATATACCTACGTACCCCCAAACTACCAAATACAGAGCCAAAACCCTAATTCCACCGCCATAACTTTCTGTATCCACGAGATCCCATCTTGGGGCCTTTTCTGGAGCTCCGCCGGAGGGGGTATCGATCATGGAGGGCTTCTACATCAAAACCATAGCCTCTCCGATGAAGTGTGAGTAGTTTACTTCAGACCTTTGGGTCCATAGTTATTAGCTAGATGGCTTCTTCTCTCTTTTTGGATCTCAATACAAAGTTCTCCCCCTCTCTTGTGGAGATCTATTCGATGTAATCTTCTTTTGCGGTGTGTTTGTTGAGACCGATGAATTGTGGGTTTATGATCAAGTTTATCTATGAACAATATTTGAATCTTCTCTGAATTCTTTTATGTATGATTGGTTATCTTTGCAAGTCTCTTCGAATTATCAGTTTGGTTTGGCCTACTAGATTGATCTTTCTTGCAATGGTAGAAGTGCTTAGCTTTGGGTTCAATCTTGCGATATCCTTTCCCAGTGATAGTAGGGGAAGCAAGGCACGTATTATATTGTTGCCGTCGAGGATAACAAGATGGGGTTTATATCATATTGCATGAGTTTATCCCTCTACATCATGTCATATTGCTTAAAGTGTTACTCTGTTCTCTTGAACTTAATACTCTAGATGCATGCTGGATGGCGGTCGATGTGTGGAATAATAGTAGTAGATGCAGGAAGGAGTCGGTCTACTTGTCTCGGACGTGATGCCTATATACATGATCATACCTAGATATTCTCATAACTATGCTCAATTCTGTCAATTGCTCAAGAGTAATCTGTTCACCCACCGTAATACTTACGCTCTCGAGAGAAGCCACTAGTGAAACCTATGGCCCCGGGTCTATTTTTCATCATATTAATCTTCCAATACTTAGTTATTTCCTTTGCCATTTATTTTACTTGCATCTTTATTTCTTTTTATCATAAAAATACCAAAAATATTATCTTATCATATCTATCAGATCTCACTCTCGTAGGTGACCGTGAAGGGATTGACAACCCCTTTATCGCGTTGGCTGCGAGGAGTTTATTTGTTTGTGTAGGTGCGAGGGACTCGTGCGTGGCCTCCTACTGGATTGATACCTTGGTTCTAAAAAACTGAGGGAAATACTTACGCTACTCTACTGCATCACCCTTTCCTCTTCAAGGGAAAACCAATGCAGTGCTCAAGAGGTAGCAACTGCTCAGCAGGAGTGGAATTTTCATCACCTTGTGCATCCTGTGAAGGAGTGGATAGAATGCAAGCAAGTGAGTTATCCATAGGACATTGATCTAGGACAGCAAAAGGCAGTGTATTTTGGCATGTGGAAGATTGTAGGATGATTTCCCACACATTGGAAGACATAAATTTAGTTGCCCATTCAAATTTATCAGGTGACAGAAGAATAACTGACAAGAAATTGATCCATTCTGTGGGTACCTAAATGACTGGTACTATCTGGAGTGGGAGCAAAAAAATTCTTCCATATTAGTGAGCCTTCTCTACCTAGAAAAACTTCTCCAGTGCTAGGAAGATCTGGGAGGCTTGCACTGTCATCCTAGTTCTGATCCAGTTCAATGCTATTAAGCCCTAGGCAGATAGAGTGTTCTTGATTAGAATTAAAGGGTACAGGAAAACCTGGTGGGGCAGACATGTCTGAATGAGCCATATCACCTTTATCAGATTGGTGTGAAATAGGTTCCTTGCCAAAATTGTTTGTTTGAACTATCAAAGCCTGCTGGGGCAGAATTAATTTCTCAATAGCCTCTCCATTTTCTTCCTGTGGAACAGCTTCAGAAGCTAAGTTGTTGACCTTCCCATCCTGAGTAAAGGAAGCAACTTTGTGCTCGGCATAGAGAAATTGATTAAGCATAGGATCTTCCATGGTATCTCCGTGATAATTGAAAGATTGAGTATGAAAGGTTTCAAGGAGTGGATCAGGTGACAGAATCTGAAAGTGTGCTGGTACCACAACTGGCAAATGGGCCTCCATGACAGGCAAATGGGCTGCTTCAGGAACTAGTAACTGGGCTGCTTCCTCCACAAAAACATGTTGGGCCAAAGCAGCTAGTTCGGGCCCATTAGGTAGATCATTCAGGTTTAAATCTGGGATAATGGGTTCCATTGGCGCCAAGGGGCCATTGGAAGAAGTACCAGTACTCAGACTGTTGTCAGAGGGAACCAAGGAAGCAGTCATGCTGCTATGTGCCACCAGAGTCATATTTTCTTCCTCCAAGGGCTCCATCAGATCTTGCAGTTCCATAAACTCACCAGCATGGAGCTCAATATCTACTTCGTGGGGCATAGCCCACTGACCCCATCCAGGCAAATCCTCCTGATAATCCTCCTCCTCAATATGATTGTTCTCATCCTTTGGTTGGCCATCATCCATAACAGCATCAGCAAGAATATCAAGGCCAAGTTGCAGGTTCAGTTGGTTAGCTTGTGGCTGAATATGTCCATGAACATCATCATTCGCATGTTGTTGAAGAGGCCCAAGGAAATGGTTGTGTTGATTTGGGTGAAATTTTGCCATAGGAGGGGCATGGTGTGGATTCCCATTTGGATCAATGGGGTCCTGATCTAGAGCTTCAACACCTAAGATCTGTTGCTGCAAAATGACCACTGGCACTGTTAAGGAATCTGTCTGAAAGTCATATCCTTCTCCAAAAACAATGATGCCGGGTATGTCTCTTAGCTCTTCCACTGTCACTTTGACCATGAGATTAGCTCTAGTGCTCCTCACTCTGTCCCAACTCAAGAATTTGCCAAACTTACTCACTTCATTGTTAACCTCCTGAATATTCCTGTGGTCAAATGGGTATCCGCATAGCAGAATCCACACATATATGTTCATCACCAATTTTCTCCAGTTCATACCCTTATTGTGGGGTTGAAAAATGACATGCACATCAGTAAACTGATGTGGACCATGAGCAACAAGGGCATCATGATCAAAACCACTATTGATCTTGACATATGCTTGACCGAAAGGACATGGCTCAATCTCAGAAAAGACAAGCTGCTTGTCGTTGAGAAAGTCAGATAATACCTCTCTGATGGTGTCAAAAGCAACGGGAAGATTCAGCATGGGAACGATAGATGCAATCGCCCATTCTTCGTGGATTGCCGGTGCCGCACCGTTGATGATCTTAACCCTTGCTGGTCGGTCCTCTACTTCAATGATGTGGTGATTGGGCGGGATGAATGGCGTAGGATCGAAAGGGAAGGTAGCCTTCGTCGGAGAGCCAAGATTCTGCACCGGCAGAGTGGATGAGGAGGGGAAGGATGGGGAGGGGGATGGTGGCAGCTTGGAGTCGGTGAGAAATCAGGGAAGTGCTGTGGTGAATGCTACCAACCCGGAGTGAAATCAGAGGAGAATTAACTTGATTGGACTGATTGGTTGGTGGAACGACAACACGATTAGTCACAATCGCGGGAACAGTGGAGGGTTGCCTCAGAATTGTGATCATCGGAACTGACAGGGTTGACTGTGTCGTAACCCGAATGGGAGTAGCAATCTTTCTCTATGTGGCCCCATTTTTTGCAATGACGACATTTTATACGGTTCATGCAAGCAGGCCTGCTATGGCCCGTTAGGAGGCAACGGACACAAAAGGTAGATGAGCCTGTTTGAATTGGCGTAGATCCCGCCCTATGAGCAGTAACGGCAGCATTCAATGCATTTGAATTCAGGCTGTAATGAGCCCCCACCGATGGATCTCGTGGATCACGCTCATGTTGAATCCAGGAAGATCTAGGATCTGGATTGCGAGAATTGTCGAAAGTAGCAGGTGATCTAAGAGCTTGAATGTAGGATTTTCTAGGATGTTTGCGAAAGATATGGGTCCATTCATCCTCCTTCTCTTGTAAATATTGATCAAGCTCCCAACAAGAGTTCGGTCCACCATTACCCCAAAGAAGAAAAATAACATTGAGAAGAGAAACTGAGATGTTGCCTCCCTTGATGATCGAAAAACCTACCTCCTTTGAGGAGACCGGAAATTTAAATGATCAATTTTGAAGCAATTGAACTTTGAATAGAGAAGCTCGACCACCAAAGCAAGATAGGAGAATGGTGCTTACAGATTCCTCGATGAGACGGATCTTGGATCTAGTGAATTCAACAACTAGGAGGAACTCCTCCATATCCTTACCATCTTCCAAGTTGATGGGTACACCCCACTTTCTCCAAACCTCAGCAGCGAAGTCTTGACCGATGTCAAAGTTCAGATCCGCTAGCGCCATGATGATGGATAGGCGGCGATAACCGTGGATGGGGAGTGCCCGGCGTGTGGGTGGATGCCGGGGCCAGAGTGGCCACCGGCGGCTAGGGGCGCCTAGGAGCACCTAGGAGGAGAGGGGGAGGGGGAGTGGTAGTGTACAATGGCGAGGTGGCTTATTACTGGTTTTCTCTTTTGTTACTGTTTTGATCTTTTGTTTGGTATCTGCGCCGACCCTGAGGGGGGCGGCCGCCCCGGGCCCCCGACTCAACTGGGCCCCCATGAGGTACATACGTAGTGCATAGATCTGGAGCGTGTTTGCAGATAAAAAGGTAAATCCCGCCGGGCCTCGCTCAGGTTAACATGAACATAACGACGATCTGGGCCTCACGTACATAGGCATTGGCCCTAGAAAAAATTACTTAACGGAGGGTGGAGGCATTGTGGCCGAAGATCACTATGATGATTTGACCAGGACTCTGGAGGCACGACCGCACCAAGTAGAAAGAGAACCGACCAACCTTTTCATAATTTCACGACTGGATCTAAGGCGGCTTCGTCACTCAGGTTGCTGATGGATTCGCGCGAGGCCTAATCGTTGTCGCCAGCCGGCTTGCTGCTTGCAACTCTAGATGGAGAGGCAGACTTGCCCAATCATCGATATTTATGCGGCAGTGTCAGAAGCGAGATGCCGATTTTAAAGGTACTGATTTTACCATGATAATCGATACTCCTTCCGATCCATAATAAGTGTCGTGGTATTATCTGAAGGAGTGACTTTTTGGGAATATTGATACAAATTTTATTGGATTGGTCAGTAACTTTGTGCTAATATCCAATTACCGGAACCCATGGGCTGCAGCTCCAAGCTGTCAAATCAGATTTCTGCTAGAGCGACCCTCGCGTCGTCTCCCTGAGGCGGATCGGGCGAGCACCTCACCGGCCGGCAGCTCAGCCCCTTCCCCACCCACATCCCTCTCCGCCGCCGGCGAACGACGTCGGACAAAGCCTGCCGGCGGCGGGATCCGCTCTTACCAGCGAAGCTCGCCACACAACACCCCTGTATTCCTCACTCGACCTCCCACCATGCCGGCCATCTCCTCCGCCTGCCCAGATCCGCCCGTCCTCCCCACTCATCCGCCTCGGTGCTCGCCGGATCTGGCTGAGGGCGCCCTTTGCAGCGTGTGGCTGCCTTCAGGTCGATGCCCCCACACGGATCCAGATCCATTTGCACCGCGACCTCCTCTGATCGATCTGCCCCGCCCTCCCCGGCTCCGTCTGCATTGGCTGCGCGACGTGCGCTCCGGGTGGTGCCCTTCGTTTAGTGCATGGCCCCCAACCGTGGTGGTCATCAGGCTGGCTCGGGGTCTTCCACCTCCGCGTCCGTGCACCGCATCCCTCTGCTCCGGCAGAACTCCCCTCCCATGCGTCGTGCGTCCGGCTGTTCGCGTCCTGCTGCTCTCTTGAGCCGCCAGACCACCCAGGCAGGGTTGCGCCGCCGCTGGCGTGGCGCGTGTGTAGGCCATCGCCCACACCACCCCTCCCCCAGATCCATGCTCATGGGTGCTTGGGGGATTGTCGTGGTTCCCCTGACTCGGGTGGGCCATGCGGCTCCGGCGCCCATGACCTAGTCGCCTCCGCGGCCGGGCTTTACAGTTGTGTCTGGTTTGTGCCCGTGTCAGCCGCGTTTAGCATGGAGGACTGTTGCCCCTGGCCGCAGTTCCCTCTGACCTTCGGCTCTCTTTCTCCGGGAGAAATCCCTTCGTTGGTTCCTCGCCGGCGGCAACAACAGCGACGCCTTCCCGGCGCCGCTTCATCTTCTTGGAGGCGCTGCTGTGGAGTTATGTGCAGCTATGGTTTTGGACGAAAGTCATGCGATGATGGCGTCTGTGGGCGTCATTCAACCTTCCTGAAGGTGTCGCAAAACCCCATGCTTCAATCCACTCACCTACGCCCGCCCATTCCGTCGTCGACTTTGTCTCTCCTTCGAGCCACTCACCGCCATCCATCCATCCGTCTGGTTGGGGTCAGCAGTGGTTTGTGTTGCTGCTGCCCTACTTCCTATGTGTTCTTCTTCGGTGTTGTTCCCCGGTGTCGGCCATGTTGCTGTGCATGTTCAAGCCCCTCCCATGGTGGTCGTTGTGTTGCAGTGAGCTTAGTGCTCTTGGTGTTGTTCCGGTTCATCTTTGCTCTTCAACGATGCAAGATGCCTCCCCGACTTGCTAATCATCCCGAATTCCCGTGGCGGAGCTCCCAGTCAAGGTTTGTGTTGTCACTCGTTGGTTGTGGATGCTCCTGAGTAGTGTCGTGAGGTTCGGTATGCACGCCGGTGCGGTGCGTTAGGTAGCTTGCTTAGTCTTGGTATTGTGATCCTCCGATGACACCCCTCTTCTACATGTGCCTCCGTGGTGTTGGTCCTTTGGTCTGCTAGCTAGGTCATCCCTTGTGTGGGGCATCCTTTTTTCTTCTATTCTTCAGTCATTGATGTGCGGTTTTTTCTCTCTTCTTCTACAACCTTGTTGCTTGTACGGTTTTCGGCCCGGTTTCCCTTATAAACGGGGTCAATTTGTTTAGATTTTTTATCTTGTTTTCCTTATAAACTGGATCAGCCAAAGTTAAGAGATGACTCTTGACTTTGGCAGCTTTTTGAGTAATATATTCAGGTGGGGGCCTCCCCCCCCCCCGACCGCTCAAAAAGTATATATCCAATTACCTGAATTTTTTCAGCGCCACCATGTCTTCTAGAAAAATGCGCTTGATGGTGATAAGAGAAAAAAATATACATGAGTTGATAGGATCAAAGAAAGGATCCGTTGATTAGTTTTATAGAAGAACAAGCACCTCATCCACGATGATAATCACTATAAAGGAACAAACTAATTAATCTAGAAGAGGAGAATCCTGCAGAAGACAATGTTGACATCAACACAATTGATAACAATGTGAGTGACCATGATCTCATATTTAATTCATCTCCTACATAATCCGCTAGTACTAGTATAGACGAGAAACTTGTTTTTACCATGGATATTTATCAACAAAGAAATTAGGGTAATCTTAATAACAAACAAGGGATATTTTATATATATTATGTGTATTGAACCACATTTTCATATTTATATTAAAGAGCTTCTTGTTTCTCTCTGGGCCTCGAATTCTCAGGACCGGGCCTGTTTACTATCTATTTTAACATAGTATATCACAGTACAACGCAGATGCCCACATATATGCATATACACAGATCACTACGAACGCACGCGCACACATCATACTCTTATGATAACCTTCGAGATACTGAGCCGGCACAACATTTTGAGATTGACGAAGTCATCGTAGGCGCCATCATAGTCGACAGGGACGTCTCCTTCCACTAAACAAATATTGCTGAAGAGCCTGCAATAAATACAAAAAATATGAGCACAAATGCCAACACAATACAACGCATATGCACATACACTCACCCCTATTAACGCACACATGCACACCCTACCCCTATAATATTGTGAGTTGTATAAAGCATAGTATTTTTTTGCTCATTCTATCTTTTGTATAGATACTGAGCTAGCACAACATCTTGAAATTGATTAAGTCATCCCAGACGTCTTCGTAGTCGACGGGAATGTCTCCTCCCACTAAATGAATATTGCTGAAGAACCTGAAATGAATCCATGAAAATGCGAGCACTAGTGCCAACTCAGTACAACACAGATGCATGCATAAACACACATATAATCACCCTTATGAACACACGCACACATACCCTACACCTATAACGTTGTGAGTAGCAAAAAGTGTAGCATTTTTTGTCTCATTCTACCTTCTGTATAAAGTTAGGCTAATTATGATGCGATATGTAGCAACTCTTTTCTGCAGGACACCAGAGGATAAGCGAATCAAACAAAATTACGTGTCTTAGATTATCTAGGTTAGTACCATTTAGAGTTTGAGAATTAGGCTTGATTTTTATTGATAGTGCATCTCTAATTCCGTTGCTCATGCATGCTATTTTTCACGACTAAGGGTTACGGAGAGTAACAGATATTACGCAAAATACCATGTATAAAGAAATCGTCAATGCACTACAATTACAAAGGTTCTAACTTTTTACTAGAGTATTTCCATTCAATTTTTTTCTGTTTTGTGAACTAAAATTTGTACGCATTAGAGGAAACAATGACATTGTTGATTTTTTTCACTGGGTTGCCAACACCGAACCTAAAAGAATGGGTCTTTCTATAATTAATCCTTTCTATTTTCCAATTCACTTTTTCTGTTGTGTTTTCCTTCTTCTGTATCTTGCTTCGTTCACAATACAAATTTTCATCTGTTGTAGGATGGGGTGTTACCTGTGAAATGTGATCTTTAAAATATATACTACAGAAATTTTCCTTCGGTTTGAAGGATCTTCATTTTGTAAAACTTTTGGGTTACCGGACGATTTTCAAATTGTGCTTCTCTTGGTAGAAACAGCTTTCGCTGAAACATTTAAATTTTATACCTAAGTGTTTGTAACCATGGATGAACTAATTTTTGCTACCTTTCGATATTTTATCTAAGTTAAATTGGCTTGGACCTTACCAACCGCCAGCTCACTTACCCACCGCCTTCTTTTTTTTATAAGAAAAACAACACAGCCACGCACATAGGCTTCACGACGGGCGTGGCAAGCACTAAATAATATGTGTCAAAATTATAGTAGAATGCAAAAATTGCAGTATTATATGCTTATTATTTGCATATTTCAAAAAGTGCAATTTCAATACAAAATTGCGTGCAAGTTTTTTATGGTTTTCCTTTTTCTCATTTTCTTCTTCTCGAAGGGTTTCATTATTTTTTTTAGAACTTAATTATTTTGACTGTGTTTAAGTTTTTTTATTCTCTTTCTTCTGAAAGGGTAATACCAATGCCATGACTTCATTCTTTCATAGAAATCATTATTTTAGTTTTATTTTTATTTTTCAATTTTTTTTCTTTTCTTATGTAAGGGTAATACCAATGTCAGTAATCCATTTCTTTTTAGAAGACACTTTTTGCGAAAATTTCACTTGTACATGCTTATTTAGCCGGGTGACGAATTAGCCCAACTCAATTTGCCTATGTGAGGCATGTACGTGGTTGGCTACAAACACAAAAATAGCAAAACACGATATTGCATGATCGATTTACAATTGTTGAATATGGCCGGCCTGCCCTGTACTTGATGGGAGCATCCAACGCATCATGGACTGATTTAAAAGAAGAAGAAAAACGACTGATCCAAATTGGTGTAAGTCAGTTTTGATATAAAAAATTGACTTGCCCAAATTATGTTTTCAAGCGACTTCTCCCTAGCTAGCCCGAACATTGTTGTAGTCGATGCCTTGGATAGTATGCCTTAGGGTCGCTCTTAGGAGGCCTTCTCTAAGGCGTTGTTGTGGAAGAAGTCGATCTAGTCGCCATAGTTACTTATGGTTTGTACTTTACTTGATGATGACTTTGATCTCACTGCCTTGCATCAACATTAATAAAGTTAATAAATATAGTTGCGTGCATGCAGAGGCTCGGGTTCAATCTCCTTTTCGAAAGAAATGAAAAAAGGAACACTCTTAGGAAATGCATTGATACGAGATTACTCCAATAATTACTTCAGTGATTTAGTGTGGTCATGATTGGTGAGTAACCCAATTATGGACTGATTGTATCAGTTTTAGCCCGGTTTTCCGTAGATTAACCGGGCAATTCTAAGTAATTCCACCCCTGCCGACGGATAATTCCAATGCTTGTGTGGTCATGATTGGTGAGTAACCCAGTTATGGTCTGATTGTATCGGTTTTAGCCCGGTTTTCCGTAGATTAACCGGGCAATTCTCTTCTTCTTAATTAATCGATGAGGCAATTCTTTTGCCTCCGTTTCGAAAAAAACTCTGTGATTTAGTGGGGAGGAAAATGTTGTTATCTAGAAGCTTGAGTCTAATGGAATATAATTGTAAGAACTTTGGAGGTTGGTGTGAATTTTAGACGATTACCCATGTTTATGTCATTGTTATTTGGCACTTGAATGTGCCTCCCAGGCCCCACATCTTCATGTGACCATTGGCTAACAAAAGGATACTAATAACTATGGATAATTTCAACCGCAAAAAAAACTAGGGATAATTTTGTTAAGAGACAAATTGTTGATGATCTATCTTGTCTTTTCTCTCAAGAATCACAAAGTTGCATACATTTGTTTTTCAAATATTTTGTTGTCATGTTTGGATAAATATAAGCTAGCACACTGGGATAAACCCATATGTTACTTGTCAATTCATTCTCGATAGGTTAGCATTAAAAATCAAGCTATTGAGCTTGTGTGTGTTGCGATTCTCCGGTATTTAGTGAAAGTTAGAAATAGTTTCTGTTTTGATGAAGCTCTTAGTCTGGTCAAAAGTTCTCTGGAGAAGCATTGCAATAGCCTGATCCCATGAATGATCATTTGATTAGGGCATGCAAAAGAGCATGTCTCGGAAATACTTGTGTCCATATGATGCGAGCTTGAAAAGGATGCCTTTTGGCCGAAGTACTCCATGGTGGCGAACTTTCAGGCAAGGAACGGAAATCTGGTGACTAGGAAGCTATTGTTGTAAACCCCCTAATACCACTGATTTAAGCCCTACATGAAAGAGTGATAAATTATTGTTGAATTGGTGCATTCTCATAGGCTGGCCCTCCCTGACAAGGAATAACAACACTCGACCCCCTCTAATTCAATCTTCCTGGCTTCGCCATTGCGTGCAAGGGTGTTATCGCTACAACTGGTGGAGGACGGTTTCGTGCTCCAGATTATCCATGGGGCTAAGCATCACGTTAGCTCATGTGATGTTACCTTTGTTTTGCTTTCTCTTGAGGATGATTTCCATATTATTGTTTTTGTTTTAAAATACTTCCTTGGTCATGTGGGTTGTTGTTGTTTAGTCTATATTGTCAGGAATGCAGTTTCGCCTCTCCGCGCAAGCGTCATAGCTGAATCCCGTTTGGTTTCGCTTGGATGATATAGAATCAAAGTTGGAGCCATTTTCCAACATAAAAAAGGATGAGGAGGGCGGAGGAAGGGAGCTCCTATTCAAACACCGTTTGCATGGAATAGTCACCAAAAACCTTACACAAGGTTACTTGGGTTCTGTCCAATAACGTGTTTGTTGACACGCTTGCTCACACACTAGTTTTTTCCCGCTTGAACGTTCAAAGAAATGCAGACTTGGCATCGGCTATCAATTTCCAATCGAATATAAAAACATGAATTTTTAAAAATCTTCATGAATTTTCAAAAACCTCGTGAATTTTAAAAATTATTCACAAATTTAAAAAATATTGGTAAAATTTAAAAAAATATTAGTAAAGTTTAAAAATATTTATAAATTTGGAGACTGGTTGATAATTTTAAAAATATTTGTGTTTAAAAAATAATTAGCTGGATAATTTATTTATGGTTTCAAAAAAATCATGAATTTAAAAAGTATTCATAAATTCAAAATGGAAAACATAAAAAGAGAAGAAAAAATAGGAAAAGGAAATAAAATAGCAAATAAATCACGGAAAAGTAAGAAAAAAACATTCTGACAACCTTCCCAAAAACGAAAAAAATCCAGCCATACATGTATCGACCAATTATTATAGCGAGGTGCGCGTTCATGTGGAGGTACTAGGCTAGGAGTGAGGTGAGTATTGAGTGGGCCATGCATTTGGCAGGCTTGGAGACGGCGTTCTTGTCGCTTCTGGCATAACCTGGAGACAAGGTTCTGACCTCGGGAGCTATATCTGGCATTACGCGAAACAGAACAATCTGTCGCCTTGAGAGTCCACGGTAACGAGTCCGCCGGTTAGCTCTCCATTACAACAAAAATAGAAGAAAAATATAGATCCCAGAATTTCGATCCCGGGTCTCCTCGATGTTTTATACTGAAGCTAGCCAATGGATAAGCGCTGAGTTAGTGTTGAATACTAGCATGCAGCCTACTTGTAGGGAAAATAGTCAATTTTCAATGTTTTTTCCTAGATTTTTGTTTTTTGTTTCATTTTGTTTTTCCTCGGTTTTTCTTCGCTTCTTTCTCCATTTTAATATTTTTCTTTTCTTACTTTTTTTTTCTTTTTCTTCTGTTTTCTTCTTTACTTTTCTTGGTTCTCATTGGTTTTTTCTTTTCTTTTGATTTGGTTTTCTTTTTTTGCATTACCGGGTTTCAATGCCTTTTTTCCCTTTTTCTCTTCATTTATCTCCAGTTTTGTTTTATTCCTTTCTCACTATTCATCTATTTTTATTTTTATTTTCCTTCAGTTTTCATTGTTTTTTATGCACACTTTTGGTATATATCTAATAAAAATTTAATACATGTTTCACAATTTTAATCTACAAGTTTAAAAAAATACATAGTCTACATTTTTCCTATACACATTTTTTAAACCTTTTCAAATCCTTAATTAACATTTCTCAAATACAAGATTAACACATTTTGTATATTTAGTTAACATTTTTCTATACATTTTATTTTTTTCTAAAATACTTGATTAATATTATTAAAAATAAAAGATAACATTTTGTAATACATGGTCAACATTTTTTCTGTACACATTTAATATTTTTTGAAATACTTGTTCAACATTTTTCAAATGCTTGATTAACATTTGTATATGAATCATCAATTTTGAATACATGGTCAACATTTTTTTCTATACACATTTAAAATTTTCCAAAGGCTTGATTAAAAAAATTCAAATAATTTAGCAACATTTTTTCAAATGCTTAGTTAACATTTTTGCATACATGATTAATTTTTTTCATCATTTTCTAGTACACGGTCAAAAAAATTTCTCTAAGCATTTAACATTTCTCAAATGCTACATAAACATTTTTCAAATACTTGTTCAACATTTTTTTCAAATGCTTGAATATTTTTTTTAATTCACATGCAATTCCTTTTGATACACGTAGTTTTTGTGTATACATTTTTCGTATACGTGATGAACATTTTCTCTATACGCATTTAATATTTTTTAATGCTTTGTAAACATTTTTCAAATGATTTATGTTGAGTATTTGATATATATATATATATATTCAGAATATAATAAAGCATAAAAGGGAAAAAGGAAAACATCAAACGTAAAAAGAACAAGAAAAAACAAGGTTGTGCCTCACGCGTGCCTGGGCTGGCCCGTCTCGCTCCCCCCTTCAGTTGAGGGTTCCCAAGGTCTCGTTAGAAGCAAGACATAATGGCGCCCATGCTCTGACCCTTTCAGATCGCACTTGCAAGTTATTGGGCAAAGCGGTATGGATTATTTTCACGAGATAGCTAAGTATAGTTTTGAGACTAATTCTTCGTGTACTTGGGTCGATGAACCCCCGATTTTATTATAAGCGCACTCATAAACGATGTAAGCATTTGGTAGTTTTCAATAAAGCGAGCCATGATGACGATTCCCTCAAAAAAAGAAGTGGTTACCTTCAGCGCCCCCGCAAGTGGGCCAGAAAACAAGTTGTTTTCTCTTTTGCGCTCGCGCTTGTTTTCACTTCGCCCGAGATTTGCTGCTACTGGACCCGTCTAGTATGTTCTTTTTCTTTTTTCTGATTTTTGTTCAATTTTTCCGCTGTCTGTTTTGTCTTTTTGTTGATTTATCATCATCATCATTATCATCATCATCATCGTCATCATCATCATCATCATCATCATCATCATCATCATCATCATCATCATCATCATCATCATCATCATTATTATTATTATTATTATTATTATTATTTATTTGTTTGTTTTTTCTTACTTTTTTCATATGCACATGTATTAAAAAAATATGCATAATTTATTTAAAAAATATCCGTTATTCTGTTTTATAAAAAAAATATTGTATGTATAGTTTGAAAAACGTTAACCATGTACTAAAAAATATTCATCACGCATTTTAAAACATGTTCATCACAAATTTTAAAAAGTCATAACGTATTTAAAACATTGTTCATCTTGTATGTTAGATAATGACCGTCGTGTATTTTCCAAGAACAATGTTGCTCATGTCTAATATTCATTTTATATTAAAAAATATTCATCACATATGAAATATATATATTTGTGGGTATTAAAAAATGTTCACTGTGCAACTAAAAATATTTGCCGCATATTAATCATGGATGTAAAAAATTCATTGTACTTTAAAAATGTTTATCATTGTTAATCCTATTTTTGAAATGTTTTGTGTAACAAAAGTATTTATACATTTTGATAAATGTTCATGTAAATTTGAAATGTATACACATATTTTTTAATAAACATTTGTGTCTTTTGAAAATGTTCTTGTGCATTTTAAAAATTGCTTGTGTATTTTTCAAATAGAAAAGGAAAAAAACATTGAAGACACACTCACACATGTTGCGGATGCATGTACGAAGTGCCGGAGAAAAAAAAAGAATGATAAACCAAACGCAAGGGGGAAGAAAGAAAATTAGCTTCCGTAGTCCTAGCCCACGTGGGGGTGTGCTACGGGTGAGTTGCTCTAATTCTCGCTCGTAGACCTTTAAGATGAGATCTCCTAGTTGACGCCTGTTCCTGTCAAATAGTCAAGCATTTGCGTAGGCGCAATGGGCCGGCCTGCGAGCTCACTCGAGCACAATTTTTTCATTATTTTCCAATTGGTTTTGTCAGAAAACCGACTATTTGAACTTTTTTGTACAAAGGAAAATATCTAAACCATATTCAATAAAAGAAATTATGTGTTACAAAAAGTAGTATGTATTCAAATGTTCACCGGAAAAAGTTCATCGTGCAATGAAATAATTAATGTATATTAAAAATTAATTTATATTTAAACAATATTCATCGTATATTATCAAAATTTTCATCATGTATTATAGCAAAATAGCCTGTGTTGCAACAGGAGAGAAGAATAGGACATGCCTCTAGCCCAACAACCATGACTAAGAGCCTGATAGGTTCACATCCTTTATTTCAACACATGGCATCTCACCTTTGTTACCACTTATGCTCCATCCCAACCTCATCGACGGTGGTCTCGGTGCTCACACAATTACAATGCATTTGAATGTGGTCAATCCTAAGACGTCTCTCTCTCTCTCTCTCTCTCTCTCCCTCTCTCAGCCGAAGATGAGAAATCTTCTTTTTTCTGCAAGGGTTTGGCGAGATGTGCATGATTGGTTTAGATGGTTTCTTTCGTCTCCAATACAGTATTGTTGCAGTGTTCATTTCCATTCAATCGACGCCGGTACGAAAGAAAGACGGATCATGCACTAGTATTTAAGGTTGCACCCTAAATAGTATTTAAGGTTCGGCATGCGGTTGTGCAGCCAAACGACCCGAGCTCAATTCCTAGAATTGACAGGTGATGCATAGGGGTTTTCTCCCATTTATTGAGGATCAAGTTTGGTGTGTGGTGAAACCTCTCATCAAAAAATATCTTGATACTCATTTAAAAAAATTCTGAGGACCATGTTTATCTTGGTACTCATACTAAAATGGCCATATGCATCCCTAGTTGGTGCAGAGGCCGGGGAAGTGAAATTCTCCCCCATTTTAAAAAGGTGGGTCACACAGTCTTTTTCCCCCGAAACCTAGGGCTCTCTGGCGGCGCTAGGGTTTGGAGTGGAAACCGATCGGCGGTCCGCCTGGAGGACTTGGCCGGGGTGATGGCTACACCACCGGCGGCGGAGGCGGCGCAAGGGGACTCTGGTTCGACCAACCCTAGATCGGCGAGGGAGAAACTAGAGGAAGCTCTGGGGAAGCTGGATATATCCGAAGAGGAGGCGACTCCTCCCGTGATAGATGACTGACAGGACGGTGCTCCGGCGAAGTGGTTGCTGGCAGGGAAGGTTCTCTACCGAAACCTGTATCATATTCATACCATTGGCAACGCTTTGCGACCGGTTTGGGGAAACCCTAGAGGACTGCAATTCCGATCAACTAGGGCGAACACTTTTGTTGCTGAATTTGAGGCCCAGCGTGATCATGATAGAGTTTGGGCGGGATCGCCCTGGCACATCAACAAGAACGCGGTCATCCTGGCTGAGTTCGAAGAGTGCATGCGCCCTGATGAGGTCATGTTTGATCGACTATAAGTTTGGGCTAGGGTTTTGAATTTACCCTACAACCTGAGAGATGAAGCATGGAGCCTCCCAATAGCACGGATGATTGATAAGGAGGTGCAGATTGCTAAGTTCGACCACAATGGAGGCTATCTCCGAGCAAGGGTTTCGGTGGATGTCAATAAACCGCTCAGGAGATGGGAGCTCATAGATTCGACAAGGAGGAAGAAGGTGGATCCCTATGACATACAATATGAGCAGATTCCATACTTCTGTTTCTCTTGTGGAAGGCTAGGCCACTCAGATCTTTACTGCTCTAACCCTGGCTCACGAGATGACAAGGGAGAGCTGTCGTTTGGGCCGTCATTGCGAGCTCCTGATGAGACCAGATATCCAGCCAGCAGCGATAACTCCTCCAGGGGACAGAAGTCTAATCATGGAAGCAAGCAAGAGACAAGGAATTCTAGAACAAAATCGAAGAAAGACGGAGGGAAGAGGTGGTCTCGCCCCTTAAGAACAAAGAGAACACCCGCTTCAAGAAGAAGGAGGGACCTACAGTGGTCTACAAACCAAAGCAGTTGCTTCTGACGGTGACACAAAACCCTGGAGAACTTGATCCGAGCACGAGCACTGCAGGGGGAGAAGATGAAGAGGACCTGGTTCGCGAACCAAAGAAGAAGAGGCCCACGCCTGACAACTCGGCAGAGACCGTTGATCGGTCCTGCCTATCCCAATGAGTTGCCTCTCTTGGAACTGCCGGGGGCTTGGGAACCCCGAGGCGGTTCGAGAGCTTTGCAATATTGTAAAGCTAGAAGGACCCACTCTTCTCTTCGTCATGGAAACAAAAATCAAAGGGAAGAGAGTTGAGGACTTGCAGAGACATCTAGGCTTCGGCGGGTGGTTTGCTGTGGATAGTGTTGGTCTAAGTGGTGGCATTGGGTTGTTTTGGTCGCATGATGTTCTTGTGGATCTCAAAGACTATAGTGCTAGTCACACTGATGTTTCTATTAAATTTAAAGAGCAAGACTCCTTTCAATGGAGGTTTACTGGTTTCTATGGGGCGCCCCGAGCTGAAGATAGGCATCATAGTTGGCGTTTCCTACACACTTTGTATAACATACCGCACGCTGCATGGATATGTTTGGGTGATTTTAATGAAACTCTCTTCTCTAATGAACATTTTAGTCGGGCTGCTAGGCCAGAGAGACATATGAGAGCATTCAGAGAAGTCACCGATGAAGTGGCTCTCCAAGATTTGGAGTGGTCAGGCACTGCGTACACCTGGGAAAATCGTCAAGCGGGTGACGCGAATGTTAAGGCAAGGCTAGACAGGGTCATTGCCAATGAGGAATTCCGGCAACATTTTCAATACATCAGAATCAGGCATGTTCCTTCTGTCGAATCTGATCATTGCTTTGTTGTAGCGGAGATAAGGGACAAGATCAATAACATGTCATGTGCAAAGAGACAGTTCAGATATGAAAATGTTTGGTCATCGCATGTGGACTATGATCGTATTGTCACCAATGCGTGGCAAGAGACAAATAGAGGACCGGGCCTTCAAGGTATAGCGGATTCACTACATCATCTGAAGGAAACGCTTGAACCTTGGGGGACCCGTGAGTTTGGCTGCTTAACTCATCGTGTCAGACAGCTACGGAAGAGACTCGATAGCCTACGATGTCGCTCAATGGGTCGAGGGCCTACAGAGGAGGAGAAAACAGTGGTAAGACAGCTGCGCGAGGCCCTGCATCAGGAAGAGATCTGGTTACGGCAGCAATCTCGTGTTCCCTGGCTAAGAGAAGGTGACCATAATACTAAGTATTTTCAAGCTCAGGCGACACAAAGGAAACGTATCAACGGAATTCAGGGTTTATGTAGATCAGATGGCTCATTTTGTGCAAATGAAGAGGAAGACAAGACTGAGGTTCAGTCGTTCTATAATAACTTGTATGAGTCTCAAGGTTTTAGGGACTCTACGGAACTGCTCGACCATGTTCCAGTCAAGGTTACGGAGGACATGAATGTAGAGTTAACGAAACCCTATACAGCGGGGGAAGTCAGGACAACTTTGTTCCAAATGGCTCCCTCCAAAGCACCGGGGGTAGACGGTTTTACCGCGGGGTTCTATCAGCGTCACTGGAGCTTGCTTGGTGAGGCTGTAACCGAGGCAGTTTTGGATTTCTTAAACGGAGGGGAACTACCTGTGGGTTTGAATGACACGTCGATTACTTTGATCCCCAAGGTACGGCATCCTCAGTCTATATCACAGTACATGCCTATCTCTCTTTGTTCGGTTCTATATAAGATTGCTTCAAAATGTGTGACAAACTGATTGAGGGTATTCATGGAGGAGATTATCAGTGAAGAGCAGAGCGCGTTTGTCCCTAGCCGGCTCATAACGGACAATGTCTTGGTGGCATACGAAAGTGTGCACACTATGCGAAGGCGGAAGAAGGGAAAAAACTATGCTTGTGCTATCAAACTCGATATGATGAAAGCCTACGACCGTGTCGAGTGGCGTTTTCTTGAGGCAATTCTCACTAAGTTGGGCTTCAACATTGATTTTGTCAGGCTCATCATGAAGTGTGTTTCTTCGGTGCGCTTCTTAGTCCGAGTTAATGGTGAGCTATTGCCATTCTTTTCACCCTCGCATGGGCTGAGACAGGGTGACCTAGCCTCACCCTTTCTTTTCCTTCTGTGCGCGGAGGGCTTCTCCTCTCTGTTGAAGTACTATAATCATGATTATATTGATAGAGGTATTAGAGTAAGCTACAGATCGCCTTGGGTAACACACTTGCTTTTCGCAGATGACAGTTTGATTTTTATTAGTGTAAACACCCAAAGTGCAGCAAGACTGAATGATATCCTGAGGGTTTATGGTGATTCTTCAGGTCAGTGTGTCAATCGTGCCAAGAGTGCAGTATACTTCAGCTCTAACACACCAGCCCAGCTCAAGCAGCAGCTTAAAGCGGTCCTCAACATCGATGTGGAGGCTTTTAGCAAGCGGTACCTGGGGCTACCCACTGCGATTGGCCGCATCACAAGCGGAACTTTCGATCACATCGGGGAGAGAGCTCACGGGAAGATGCAGGGATGGTTTGAAAAACTACTCGCGTGTGCAGGTAGGGAGACATTGTTGAAATCAGTTGTACAGGCCATTCCAACGTACTCTATGAGCACATTCTTATTAACAAAGAAGGTGTGCAAGAATTTGACGTCACCAATGGCCAAATTCTTTTGGAGCAGCTCCATTGACAAAAATGCTTTACATTGGGTGTCCTGGAAGAATTTGGCTACACCAAAGTGCCAAGGTGGTATGGGGTTTCGTGATCCCCATCAGTTTAACATTGCGCTACTCGGCAAGCATGGGTGGCGGTTTATGACGAACCCTAATTCTCTATGCGCAAGGGTAATGAAAGGCCGCAATTTTCCTGACACAGATTTCTTGCATGCTATTGTTCCCAAATCGGCGTCTGCTACTTGGTGAGCTATCATTGCTGGCAGGAAAGCTTTGCAAGCAGGACTTGTCATGAGAGTGGGAGACGGGAGCTCCATTGATGCATGGACGGACAAGTGGATCCCCGGAACTATCTCCATGAAACCTTTGTTTAGACCTCCCAACACTAATGTTCAGACAGTTTCGGATCTCATTGACACAGAAAACTGGTCATGGAGGCAGGATCTCATAAGGACAACTTTTATCGCCCCAGATGCTGATGCTATTATCAATATACCAATCAGGAGGGGGGAGGATAGGATTTTTATGCTTGGGCCTTTGAACGATCAGGCAACTACACTATTAAATTGGCGTACCGTGCTCTAGTGACTCAAAACGAGCATCTAGCTCTAGAAGAAGGGACGGCTACCGGTGCTTCAACGGATGATAAACAGATGTCGACAGCCCTGTGGAAACTCAAAGTGATCCCAAATGTACGGGTGTTTTGGTGGAGGGTATTGCGGGGGATTCTACCTGATGAATGTACCCTCAAGTACCGCCACATCTCAGTTCTAGACACTTGTAAAGTGTGCATGGCAAGAGAGGAGGATCTCATGCATGCGCTAATACAATGCTCCCACGCACGACGTTTCTGGAGCGAAGCTAGTGCTTGGTTTGATCTCAGACTCCCTCGACTGCACCCATGCTCGTGGGCCAGAGATATACACTACAAAAAAAGACACATCCGTGACATTTTGGGCCGAACGAATTTTTTTTCTGTCATACATATGACACTTCTATGACGATAATTGTAACAAAACCCGGTGTCATCATAGATGTGGTGGGCTCCTACTTCTATTACAAAAAATCATGACAGAAAATGGGCTTTTCATCCTGGGCAGGCCGGAGACGCAGCTGCATGACATTCTTTGGGCCGTCCATGATGGAAAAAACCGTGGTAGAAGCGAGGGGGGGGGGAATTTCGGGGAGTTCCCCGTTATGGTGGGAGGTCGGGGGCCGAGCGATGCGCGTTTCTCTCGTACACGTACGCGCGTGTGTGCGAGTCGTTGGCTCTAACTGAACCCGAGCGAGGTGTTGGGCTCTAACTGAACCCGAGCGATTGCACTGCAGGCTACGCGTTACTGAACCCGAGCGATCGATCGATGGCTGTTAACTGAACCCGATCGAGCGATTCCTTTGCTACTGCTGCTAACTGAAGCCGATCGATACTGCCTCTGGATGAACAGTGAGCGTTGCGGGGGGCGGGGGGGGGGGGGGGGGGGTTGGATGAACATTTCCCGGTGGAGGTGGATGAACATGACCCCGTGGTGTTGCCTCTGGATGAACAGGACCCCGATCGATCGAGTCGATTGGGGCTGGATGAACAGGACCCCGTGGAGGGCTGGATGAACAGGACCACCCCGTGGAGGGCAGGATGAACAGTAGATGGTGGAGGGCAGGATGAACAGTAGCCCGTGGAGGGGTGGTTGAACAGGAGCCCGTGGAGAGGGCTGGTTGAACAGTAGCCGGTGGAGTAGCGCGCGGTGGAGGCTGGATGAACAGGAGCCCGTGGATGAACAGTCGCAGGTGGAGGCTGGAGGAGGTCGACGGTGGATGAACAGTAGCTCGTGGAGGCTGGAGGGGGTCGACGGTGGAGATGAACAGTATCCCGTGGAGTCCCGTTTTGCGGTACGCCACACCCCTCCCGATGAACAGGACCCCCGTTTCGACCGTAGCGCTCCAACACAAGTTTATTTCCTCTGTTTTGCGGTACGCCACACCCCTCCTGATCAACAGGACCCTCGTTTCGACCGTAGGAGGTCCGTTTCCTCTGTTTTGCGGTAGGGTAGACCCCTCCCGATGAACAGGATCCCGTTTCGAACGTGGCAGGTCGAACACAAGGCCGTTTCCTCCGTTCTGCGGTACGCCAGGCCTCGTTTCCATCGCCTGTTCCGTCCAAGCCCTCCCGATGAACACGACGCATTCCGTTGCCTTCCCATGAACACGACGCATTCCGTTGCCTCCCCATGAACACGACGCATTCTGTTGCCTCCCCATGAACACGACGACGACATTGTTTCTCCGTTCCGACCCAGCCATGTACACGAGTCTTGGCCGTACGTATGCGCGAGTAGGCGTTCGAGACCCCGCCCATATGTACACATATGTGGCCCTATTTTCTTTCTTGCACCCTGGCCGCTGTACGTACGTGTACATGTTACATGCGCGCCTCTACTATGACACGTGCACGCCTCTACATTGACCAGTATGTACGTACATGTTCACGACCAGAATGACAACGCTATGTACGCTTCGACCAGGTGGGTCCCGAATGTCAGGCACTTCCATGCCTGCGAAGATGTAGCTGGTGGGTCCAGCAGTCAGGGGGAGAATCATTTTGTTTTTTTTGCCCGGACGCACTTCCTTGCGTGCGAAGGTGTAGCTGGTGGGTCCTAGCAGTCGGGGGGGGGGGGCGAATCGTTTTTTTTGGACGCACTTCCTTGCGTGCGAAGATGTAGCTCGTGGGTCCCAGCTGTCAGGGGGCGAATCATTTTTTCTCAAAATACGGTGGCCCGCTCGATGGGTCCCCGCTGTCAGGTGGAGGAATAATTATTTTGCGCGTAATAAGGAGGCACTTCCTTGCGGCTGCCGTGGACCCAACTGTCAGCCTCTCCACGTACAGTACTCTTCTGATGGAAGTCGGTCGTTGACCACATTGACCACGCCGCGCCGACAGCACCAGGGCGGTGGTCTGGACGACGGCGAGGCCTAGGAAGGGGACGACGCAGAGCCGGGGAAGACGCATCAGTGGAAGCCCCCGCGGAGATGAGTACGAGGATTCACTGGTTCGGCTGCGGTGTGAGGCTGCCATCGCCGCAGAATAACAGGGGGTGTGGGTGAGTAGAGGGATGGCCTGGCCAGTGGTGGGAGTAGTACGGGGCGGTGAGGCCTCCGCGGCATCACAGCCGGCCACGGGAGGCAGGAGCACGCGACACGACCGGTGCTGTTTTGGGCGGCTGGAGCAAGAAGACCAGAGGTTGAAGAAGCACTACGGCCGTTGGATGGACATCGTACGATCACTGTAGCTAGAATCGTTTATATTAACTAAGTTGACAAAGGTCTTCGTACGCGTCAACTTAGTAGGTCCACAGTTCGGATTTGGCAGAGAACATATAGCCCATTTGCGATTTGTAATAATGTACAACCCATTTTTTAATTCTAATGGAATTTACTACAACTCATTTATAGTTTGTTAAAAATACAGTCCAACTTCTAGCTAGGACAAGATTAATAATTTCAAACAACCGCTCAAAACAGAATTCAAAAAAAATTCCCACATTTTGATGGGATCCAAAATATTTGTATCCGAAATTTCTAGTCAGGTTAAATATAATTTCAAAATAAAGTTGTATTACGTTAAAATCCAACGAAATATTGCGCGCGCAACAAGTAATGAAATTAAAATTTTCAAATTCCAAAAATAATATATTTTTCAAATTAATTACGCGTTTGGTGCATAGTAACTGTCCAGTTATTATAATTACATCTCATTTATTATTTCTTAAAGTCCATTTTCTTGTTAAGCCTAATGCATACCTCCTAGGAAAGTTTGCAGCCCAGCGGGCGGAGAATAACAAGTTGACCCGGATATTGTGTACAACTGTCGGCCCAATTGTATTGCTGATGTTGAAAAAAAGCTATTTTTTATACACACATTAAAAAAATTGTATAGATAAGAAACATTTTCTATACACACATTTAACAATTTTTAAATACATGATTAAAACTTTTTAAAACATATTTTTTAGTCAACAGTGGGCCCACAGCGAGCGGAGGAGGTCACAATACACATATTTTTTAAATACATGATTAACACTTTTGCAAAAACAATAAGCCCACAGCGAGCCAATTAGCTCCAGTCGGCCCACAGTGGGCTGACAGGGGCCAGTCGGCCAGCTGTAGGCCGACTGGAATCCAATCGGCCTGCTGTGGGCTGACTAGGCCCAGTCGGCCTGCAGCGGGCGGACGGTGTATTATTTTTGAAAAAAAATTACCCAGCGTAATATTTATGAAAATTAATAAAAAATGTATTATTTAAAAAAAATAGTGAAAAAATGCTTGTGTAGTACAGTACAACCTAACATGGTTACTCAGCCCACATTTAGCGACGCCGGAAAGGCCCAAACAAGGCTTCTGTACAACTTTTTGAAGTCATTGAGCTCAATTAATAACTTAAGAAAAAAGTTAGATTACAGTGGAACCTAATTAAAAATTGTCACAAGCAAATAAATAATTCAACAGGTCCCACTTGTGCGTGTGCGTGTGTGTGTGTGTGTGAGATAGATAGATAGATAGATAGATAGAGAGACCCATCGACCGATGCTCGTAAATACATCTTTCAGCCATATGCATTGCTGATGCTCAGTAAAAACTTATATAGTTGACACAATCATATAGAACATCATAGCACACTGAACTTGCATACAAAAATTTCACGCAGGCGGCACAATCAGGATGGAAGCAGTGGATCGCTACGGGAAGGGCTATGTTGAAACCAACGAAGTCGTACATAACGGTTCATCGTCTTTATCAATGACGGGGAAATATCTTGAATGTTGTGCAAAGAAAACAGACAGACAACACAATAAGTTCTCCTAGCACATTAAGTTGACGTACAACCTTTTCTAAAAAAAGTTCAGGTACAAAATTAGAACATGTCACAATCAAATGTACTGGCATATCAGTGCTTCACACCCATAGCTCGGATTTAACTAGTATCTGACAAGATTCAGTTGTTACCTCAAATTAGAGCACATCCAGGCAGCCAGCCCTGCCTCTTCTCCCAAAGAAGCAGTGGCCTCCGCCGCGCGATGGAGTAGGCCCTGTGCAATCCATCGTTCCGAGCAACACGGGGAAAGTCTGACGTTGACTCCTGTAATGGACGTCGTCGACGGACCCTGGCACCAGCGGCGGCGGCAGGACTTCGATTGATGGATTGACCACTTCTTCGACATGCACGAACACTCGATATAGGTACATCCCTAACGTGGTCCGTGGCGGCCTTGGTGGCGACGAATAGTACAACCCTGGTTCCTGCACTGGTATCTCAACACCAATCACCTTCGGTATGGTGGACGGCTTCTTCATCCATGCCATAACCGTCAGAGCCCAGCTGTCTGGAGGAACAAACATACTTACGAGCTCACCTCCAAGGTCATTGATAAGCTCGTTCATGGACTCACTGTTCCAAGCACGTCGAGGCATGCCGTGGAAGGTAAGC